>NC_060271.1:46588517-46838342 GCF_021613505.1 Equus quagga
TGAGCTGTGTCCCATGTGAGCTGTGTCCCATGTGAGGTGTCCTGGATGAGCTGTCTCATGTGAGTTGTGTTCCGTGTGAGCTGTGTCCTGTGTGAGCTGTGTCCCATGTGAGGTGTCCCATGTGACCTGTCCCTGTGAGCTGTATCCCGTGTGAGCTGTGTCCTATGTGAGCTGTCCCATGTGAGCTGTGTCCTGTGTGAGCTGTCCCGTGTGAGCTGTATCCCATGTGAACTGTCCTATGTGAGTCGTCCCATGTGAGCTGTGTCCTATGTGAGCTGTCCCGTGTGAGCTATCCCATGTGCGATGTCCCGTGTGAACTGTATCCCATGTGAGCTGTCCCATGTGAGCTGTCTCCCATGTGAGCTCTATCCCATGTGCCATGTCCCAGGTGAGCTGTGTCCCATGTGAGCTGTCCCGTGTGAGCTGTGTCCCATGAGCTGTCCTGTGTGAGCTGTGTCCCATGAGCTGTCCCGTGTGAGCTGTCTCCCATGTGAGCTGTATCCCATGTGCCGTGTCCCATGTGAGTTGTGTCCCATGTGCCATATCCCATGTGAGCTGTGTCCCATGTGAGCTGTCCCGTGTGAGCTGTGTCCCATGTGAGCTGCAGGGGAATGAGGGGTCAGCTTTCTTGAGGGCCGTGGAGGCACAGGCTGACCAGATCTCTCCAGGGATCTCTAACTTTCGAGGACACAGGGGTGGCCGATGGGCCGGTGGGCCCCGTCTTCCGGGTGCCCGAAGGGAGCAGCACGTAGCCCCGGGAGAGGGATAAATATTTACGGTGGAAGGCCCAAACACTCTCCGCTCTGCCAAATCCTGTCCGCTGCTGCGGTCGGTTTCTGTCCAGGCAAGTGGTTTCATGTCCTGCCAAGGCGGGTTTTGCACAGCCCTCCCGAGGCGCCCTGTGCAGTGTGCACACACTCACGCTTCCGGGCAGTGGCCCTTGTTTGTCTATGGGGTCTGGGTCCCCAGGGTGGCCCGAGAGCTGAGCCAGGGTGTGTTTGTTCCCTGGAGACGGGAGCCCAGGCCCTCTGGGCATCCCAGGGGCTCAAGGGCTCTTGACCCAGCGGCTGTTGGCCGCTGTCGGTCTCTGTTCCTACAGACTGCAGTGGGAGGGGGAGGGGTTGCTGTGTCTGGAGGCTACAGGGTGGCCCCAGGGGTGTCCCCTTCCTCTCCTTGGGTGACTCCACTCTCTGTCCCTCTCCCTCCCTCCTGCCCCCACACGTCCATGTGTCCAGTCCTGTCCTTGTGGACACCTGAAGAGGAGCTGGGGTGTAGGAGCCCTGCGGTCGGGGGTGCAGCCAGAACCCAGGGCAGCGTGACCCAGCTGAGTGGGGGTGGGGTGGGGGCGGGGCAGCGTGTTCTCTGGCAGAGCACGGCACGAGGCCACTGTTGCTGGCTCCCGGATGGCCGTGCACCCCCCTGCTGGCCCCTCGTCCACGCGGGTGTGGCCCGGCCTAGGGTCATAGACCTTCTACCTGCCTCCAAGCCTCCACCTGCTCAGCTGTGAAGTGGGGACGCTTGGAGACGCAGTCTTGGGGAGGCGGTGTGGCAAGAGCGCTGGGCTCTCCATGGTCAACACTTCCCTTCTCTCTTTCTTTTCTAGAACCATGTACTACACAAGCTACAGGCAGGTGTACACCATGGAGACCCAGACCGTGTTCAGGTGCTGCCCAGGGTGGAGCCAGCAGCCTGGCGACCGGGGCTGCCTCTCCCGTGAGTGCCCTCCCGCTGTCTCGCCTGCCACTCTGCAGACACTACATCGGCCCTTGGCAGAGGCCGTGTCTAAGGGACCGGGTTCCTCCGGCTGCGGTGGGATGCAGGCCCTGCGTTTCCCCGCTCGTGCGACTGCTCCCAGCAGCGTGAGCGACATCCAGGGCCTCTCATTCAGCCACTCTGTCGCCACAGCCTGTTAGAACGAGACACTGACAGAAGGAACGGTGGATTCCCCCGGCGCTGATGCTGGCAGGAGCTGCAGAAAGAGCAAGCTTGGGCTGTGGGGGCTCTGAGCTGGAGGGTCTGGGGCTGGCTGCTGGCGCCTGAGAGCCTGGCATCAGGAAGGGGTTTGAGGGTGGCTGTGGGCCACGAGTTGGTGTCCGTGGGCTCAGGCGACTCTGAGCCTGGCTCAGGGTGGGTGTTAGGGGGTGTGACCCCTGGACCACCTGCCTGGCCATGCCCATGCCCCTGCTTTCGGGATCCTTCTGCCTGCTTTGTTCCCAGAAAGGTCTGGTGCTGGGCAGTGGGCCCTTGGCCTCTGTGGGCACGCGCGACTCCTGTCCCGCCTCCCACTTGCTGGCACCCTGGGCCCAGTCTTCCCATCTACTGAGTGGAGTCAGCCGCTGCCTCCCTCAGAGAGAGAGGGGGACCCCTGAGTATCAGCACATACGAGCGGCACCACACCGCACATGACAACCCAACCCCGGGGGGGCACCAGCAACCTCTTTTATAGACAAAGAGGCTGAGGCCCTGAGAAGCGGGCTGGGGCTGGAAGTGACTTGTCTGATCCTAGCGGGTGGCTGTGAGGCCTCTGCTTCATAAAGGAACAGGGCTCACGGCAGTGGAGTCCAGCTGCAGCAGCTGTTTGGGAAGCTGGCCTGTGGGTGTGGGCACAGGTGGGCCTGCAGGTGGCTGTGGGGACAGGAGGCTGTGAGCACAGGTGGGTGGGTGTGGGCACAGGTGGGCCTGCAAGTGGGCATGGGCACAGGTGGGAGGCTGTGGGAACAGGGGACTGGCAGGTGAGGCTGACTGGGTAAGAGTAGTCAGCATCTCTTCCCTGGAGAGATCGGCCCAGAGGTCTGGCCTCCCCTGGAACAGTGACGTGGCATCTGGTGACGTGAGGTGAGGGATGGGGCTGGGCTGTGGGGAGTGGCTGGGGTCAGGGCTCCCCTGAGTCGGGGGCTAAGTGTGGGTGGGTCATTCTGTGGCTGGGACGGGAACTGGACACAGCGGTCCTCAGGGCCCCTGGGTCCCTCCTCACACAGAAAATGAAGGGGCCCATAAACAGGGTCCAGAGACGTCCTCATGCCAACTCCAGCGGGAAGAGGGGAAAGAAAAGGATGTGGCAATGTTTTCCCAGGAGAGGAAATGAACAATTCTCTCCAGGAAGGGAGTTGGAGGACGCAATAGAAGGAAGCTGCTCAGGGGCCTCCGGTGCGGGCAGGAGAGGCGCCGGGGCTGGGTGCCGGCCAGCTGGGCCCTCAGCGAGGTGGCCAGGCCCCGACAGCGGCCTTCTCCCTGGCGCTGTGATTGCAGTGGCTGATGGGAGACGGTCTCTGCTTCTGGCATCTGGGAAAATAAAGGGGTCTGTTGAGTGGGGGTGCAAGGCGGACATCAAAACTGAGGTCCCCCGGGTTCCTGCTCTGAGGTGGGTCTCCTCAGGCCTCCCAGAGGTGGCTCCAGTAACTGGTGAACCAATAATGGGCGAGCAGAGGGAGTGGGGCCTAGGCCTGCCACCCCTGGGGTTCACGGTGGGGAGCGTGGCCTCTCACACCCAGAAAAGGACATGGGTGCACAAGTGCAGTGCAGGCTCAGAGTGGGGGGTGTGCGCGCCCCTCATGGGCTGGGGGAGGGAGCCGGGGGGCAGGTCCAGGTTTGCACGGCAGCGTCCCCGTGATTATTGTCTCTTCCTGCACCCCTGAGCTGGTGTCCGGTCATCCTTGGTTTCACCTGTGTCTTGGAGCAACCGTTCCAGGGTCAGGTGAGGGAAGTGCAGGGCCAAGGCCCAGCCCCACCCTGGGAGGCCAGGTTGACCTCTCCCTACTTCGGATTTGAGGCCTGAGTGCTGGCTTCTTGGGAATTTGGGGCTCAAATTGGGACAGGTCCACAGGGCCAGGGTTGTGACAGCGTTTCATCCCCAGTCTAGCTCTGTGTGAGCTCCGGGCCTGTCCCACAGCTCTGCCTTCTTATGCCTGGCCTGGCGGGCCGGCAGGGGAAGGGATGCAGCGGGGGGCCAGGCCACACTGCTCACTGGGAGGTGGGGCCCCAGAAGGGCAGAAGCACTTCAAGTTCCTCAGCTTGGGGAGGGGTCTCGGCTGGGACCCTCCACAGGGCAGCCTGAGCCTCGCGGGGCTGAGGGAAATGGGCTGGGGCCAGGCTGAGGTGGTGGGGAAATGCGGGGCCAGGCCCGGGAGGTCCAGGTTGTCACATCCGCCGGAGACACAGGACAGGGTCCCCATGTGTATCCTGAACTTGAAGCTTTGGCTTTCTTGGTTGTTTGTTTTTAAAAAATCATTTTTAGGTCAGGATTTACTGATTTATGTTTTTGGCTTTTATCTGTTTGTTTTAATGATCCAGGAAAAGCCCTGTGATCTGGCCTCTTGGGACCTTGCTTGTCCCCCAGTGTCTGAGTCACCAGTGTGTGCAGGAGACGGGGTGGGGGTTCTCACGGGTGGGAGGGGTGTGGGCATGTGTGCATTGGTTTGTTCATTCATTCATTCATTCTTGCACTCCTTCATTCGTTTGGCTTTTGCTCAGCTGCCACCAAGCCGTGAGTATTCACTGCCTGCCCATGGGGAGCTCAGGTCTGATGAGGAGGCTGGCTGCTGGCAGATTCTGATGTGACAAGGGTGTGATGGGGAGCACAGAGCCAACTGGGGCATCGCTGTGAGGACAGGCAGGCGAGGCCAGCCAGGTGGGGCCTGGGGTGTGAGGGAGCTGACGGGAGCCCCGGGCAGGAGGAGTGTGGGCGGCTGGGGAAGGCACCTGCACACCTGGGAGATGCAGCTTCGTGCGGGGCAGTGTCAGGGCCCTGGGGTGTGTGTGTAGGACCGAGGAGAAGGCGCAGTGCCTGGGCGAGACAATGGCAGGAAGCTCCGAACGCTGCTGGGACTTCTCCAAGACCCACTTAGCAGCACTGTGACCAGGCCGTGACCGAAGAGAAGAAGTGCTGGCTGGGCGGGGCGGTGCTGCCTGATGACCAGGGGCTTCCCCAGGATCCGCGTGGCCCCGCACACGTGCGCCCGGGGGGCAGCTGGGCTCTGACCCCTTCTGCTGTGGAGGCCCCGTCTCCCTGCTCAGTGATTCTCTGAATTCCATGCCTATCAGTGACACTCGGGTGATGCATTTTGCCTGGAGCTTCCTCATGTTTCAGCTCTAGTTGCCCTGGGTCCTGGCTTCCCCTCATTGAAGGGGGGGACCCTGACTGCACAGACGTGCCAGGCCTGGAGTAGCTGTGCCGCCCAGACCCTCAGCATGCAGACCCTGAGGTGGATGCCCCCAGGAGTGAGGTGCCAGGAACACCGTCTGCAGCTCTGGTCTCGAACTCTCTCCATGTTGGCTGGGCTCAGTCCATCCGAGGAGGCCACAGGATGGAGGGGCACAGCCTGAGGAGGTGACAGGAGCCACACCAGCTCTGTGGGATGTGAAGAGCTCTGGGAAGGGGATTCTGTGGTCCAGGGAGCTCTGAGCAAAGCACGGTTAAGCAGGTTCTGTTTTTGCAGGACTTCTGAGAGCCTTTAATATGCTAACAGGCACTGTGGATTCCTGAGACAGACTATGTAGTGTTTTCCAAACTAATTCTTTCTTTCAAAAGAAAGGAAGGAAAAGAAGCACCAAAGTCAGAATAATAAAAGTGCCCCTGAAGCATTTGCTGGGAAGTGCTGACACGGGCCATCCACTTGACGAACATTTGTGGCGGCCCTGCGCTGTGGTTGGTGCACAAGGGTGGCAAGGGCAGAGACTGGCTCCAGCCCTGTTCTCAGTGAACTCATGTCCTATGGCAGGCAACACTCAGGAAAGCAAGCAAGCGGTTCTGTGGCAGCAGGTGTGTGAAAAATGCTCCAGGGCGCAACGAGGCGGGAAGGGGCCCAGGGAGGGGCTGCTGGCTTGGATGGGGGTCTGGGACGACCCTCTGTCTGGGGCATGGATGGTCCTTGTGACGTGAGCAGTGGGCCTTGCTCATATGGGCCTTGAATAAACTCGCATTTACTCTCTCGCGGTTCCGGAGGCCAGACATCTGAAGTCGAGGCCTCGGCAGGACTGCGAGCATCTGGGAGCCCTGGGGGAGGAGCCCTTGCATCTTCTGGCTGCTGGCGGCTGCTGGCGGTCCTCGGCGTTCCTGGGCTTGTGGCTGCGTCACCCCAGTCTCTGCTCTGTCTTCACGTGGCCGCCGTCTTCCTGTGTGTCTGTGTCCTTTTCTCTCTCATAAGGACTTCATTGGATTTGGGGCTGATCCCCATGCAGTGTGAACTCAGTCCTTATCTTAGTCACACCTGCAAAGACCCTATTTCCAAACAAGTCACTTTCTGAGGTCCTGGGTGGACATGAATCTTTGGGGGACATGATTCAACCCATCGCAAGGGGGCAGGTCCTGGGGCTCTTGTAAGGATGGGAAGCCGGTGCAGGGTTTGAGCGGAGGGGGGACACGGTCTGCTGTGCAGGGCAGAGGCCAGAGCAGGATGGCCAGGAGCTCACGATGGCCCAGGGGAGAGGTGGCGGACTCGGCCCAGGGTGGTCGGGGCGTGGGGGTGAGAAGTGGCGGGATTCTGGATTTGCTGATGGAGTGGCCGCTGGGTCTGGGAGTCTCTGCCCTGGCTGTGCCTCCGAGAAGTTTGGGGTCCCAGGACCTTGGAGGCCTCCAGACCCCCTGTGTGTGCCCTGGGTGGCTGGGGCGGCCTGGCCCATGACTCTGGAGGAGACCCTCAGAGGTCACTGCGCCCTGGGAGGACACTGAGTGTGGTGACCCAGAGTTTTCTCCACAGGCTGTCCCTGCCCCTCACTGACTCCTGCCTTCCTGCTGCCCGGGGGATGCCAGCCCGTCTGGGGGATTGACATGGTCTGTTGCTGCAGGAACCCAGGAGGGGCTGTGCCATTGCCCCCTGCCCAAGTGGGCTTGGCCGAGGGGATGGGAGCCCAGACCGCTGGATGCAGCCCTGGGTCTGGGTGCTAACGCGCCTTTGGCCTTGGTACTTATGGTCAGGGGCCCCTGGGGCAGGGCCTGGGCTTGGTGCCCCTGTGTCCAGCGTCCGCTGCTGGGAGGTGAGCCATGCCGGTCTCTCTTCCCTCCTCTGTGATCCTGTGGCTCTGGGCTGCTGGTTGGAGTGGCAGGAAGGCCGCCATGAGACCCCAGGGAGGGCCGCCCTCTGCTTTCCTGCCTCTGCCGTTCGCTTTTCCTTTTCCGTTCTGGACACCCGTCAGCCCCACGCCCAGCGTGGGAATTTGCAGGGCCAGCATCTCGGCTCTCCCGTCCTCGGTGTGGACACAAATGCCCACGCAGTTGCCGGGGGTGGGGCATGTTGTTCTGCTGAGCCCTGACCCCCTGGGTCTCTCCAAGCTGTGGAGTCACATGCAGACTAGCATGGCCTGGTGCCCACGTTTGCACACCCATGCCGCTCCTGCATGGGACCTGCTGTCCACCCAGACAAGCTTCCACACTCACAGCCTCACACATATGTGTCCACACACATGCACATGTGCCTGGGTCCATTCAAACACACATGCTCACACTCACATATGCTTGCTCACACGTGTTCAATCACGCATGTGCACTTGCATGCATGTGCTCATGCTCACACACCTGTGCACGTAGGTTCATGTTCATTCACACATGTATGTACGTTCTCACACTTGCACAAGTGTGTCCATACCCACATATGTGCGCTCGCTCATATGTGTGCTCATACTCACAGTCACAGTCCCGCTGCAGGGCACGTGGAGCCCATGTGGAGGCTTTGGAGTCCTCAGGATGCCTGGTGGGGGGCAGGGGCGGGGCGGTGGCCGACAGCCTGCCCACTGAGCCCCGGCCTCCGGCTGAGACCCACGTGGAGCTCTGTGTCGTTGCTATCTCAGACACAGTCCTGGGACTTACTTCATGACCTTAGCAGAGGGTGGGGGAGTTTCACTCATCGATTTGGCCAGGAATTACTGATGGTCAGTTGGGTTCTGGTCCCTTAGGGGGCCCTGCTGATTCACCGTGACAGGACCCCGAGCCTCTCCCGGGGGCTCCGGTGTAGTGGGGAGCACAGGTGATGAGACACAGAGATGCCACTACCACCTGGAGCCATCCTAGTGCCAGGTGGAGCTGGCAGTCCAGGTCCAGCCCTTCTGGAAGGTTTCAGGTGCATGGCCCCTGGCCTGCCGACCACCTTTGGGGGCTGGCATGGTGGGGGTCAGGGAGGAGGGGGAGTAGGCAGAGATATGCTGCCCTGCTCCCGTCTGCTCTCAGGGGCTCACAGCCTGGGATGGATGCTGGCCTGGAGTGGGCAGTGGGCTTCTGTCGTCATCATCAGGTCCCCTTGCTCTGCCACCTCTCTTATTGACAGGACACGATCTCCCAAACCCATGTGGCCAGCTTGTGTCCCAGACTTGCTGCCATGCAGCAGCTTTGGGAGCTGGGCCTGACTCTGGGCAGAAAGAGTCTGTCCACCCACCTGTCTCCCGGGACCCACCTGTGTGGTGGGCGCTGGTGTCGGCACATGGCACAGGGGGCTGGCCTGGAGGCCTTGGCCCTTCTCTGGGAGCTTGGAGCCTCAGTGTCCAGCGTGGAGCTGAACTGACTCCCTCCCTGTGGCAAGGGTCTGGGTTGGGGGAGGTTGAGGTTGGGACATGTGGTTGGGGCTCCTAGCCCCCAGCCAGCGTTGAGTCGTGGGCCAGCAGGTTTGGGTGGCAGGAACAGGGACAGAGGGACAAGGCAGGAGGGGCTCACGGCCTCGAGGGGCCTTGGGTTCCCAAGGAAGTGGCTTCCCTTCCTTAGCCACTCCTGGCCGTGAGGTGGGCACTGCGCTTCCCACGCCCACCTGCTCACAGGCAGCTCTTATCAGTGGCTTGGGCGAGGCTTAGGAAACGCTGCCCAGCACCCTCAGCCATGAGATGAGAACGACGCCTGAGCCGCAGCGCTGAGTCCTCGTGGGCTCTCGTGCTGAACCAGCCTGCCCTGCGTGGTCTCTGGGCCACCGTGGTGGAGGTGCCGGGGGATGCAGGCGACTGCTCACTCTCAGGGCTGGCTTTGAGAAGGCCCCACGTTTCTTCCCTGTGCACATTTGGCAACCTCGGCCCTGTGTTCACAGCCTGTGGCGGGTGGGTGGCTTAGCAGACTGGGAGAAACTGGTCAGCCTGGATCACACCTGCCCGCCTGGGCTCGCTCCAACTTTCCACCAGATGGCTGCTCAGGGGAGAGAAGAGAAGGAACCGGCGGCCCGGCCGGGCAGCAGTTCCAGGGAAGTGGCCTGGGGTCCAAACTAGCGAAAGCCAAGCCCTTGGAGAGGAGGGGGTTTCTATAGTCAGCCCGTCCTGGACGGGGCATTGTGCTGGGCGCTGCTCCAGCCACTCGTAGCGGGTTCATTGGAGGTCCAGCCGTGCAGACGTTTCTGGCCTTTCTCCGTGACAGACAGTGGCTGTTAAGAGGCCGCAGAAAATGTCTAGACGCGCTGCCCTCGCCCTGCCACCGTGCTCCCCAAAGCTGCCGTCCTGCACCCGGGCCCGGCCAAGAGCACCCTCGGGTCTGGACACCCCTCAGGGCCCTCCAAGCCATTGATTCTAGGAATGTGGGCAGACCCGCCCAGCCTCACCCCAAAGCTGGGACGGTTGGGTGATGGTCACCATCCCCGTGCCTCCGGCTCTCAGTCTGTACACTGGGGAGAGATGTTCTGCATCGTGGGCAGGGAGACCCGTGCGGCCCTGCAAGTGGGCTCTGCAGATGGGGTGTGCTTCTCCAGGTTCAGGTGATCGTTGGAGGTGACAGGGACAGTGCGAAGGGTCGTTGAGAATACCGAGTTTGATGTGTGCAAATGGCCTGTAAGGGAGCGTAGCCCAAGTTTCTAACCAACTGATAAGTGTCAGAACTGGAACTTGAACACATGTCTACAAACCCAAGCGCCCTCGCCCTGCTGAAGCCTCTGGGGCGGTGGGGAGCCAGTCAGGGTTTGAGGTGGCAGTTACTGGGGGCCTTCTTCAGCTGTGAGTGTCTCGCCCTAGCTCAGGCCTGCCCTCCGCCTGCACGTGGGCACCGTGGCCCCAGGTCACCTGCACCTGAACTTGCATTTCTCACACTTGTGGGTTCGGATGGTTCCTTCTGGGGCCCAAGGGCCTGTGAGTGCCGTCTCGGCCAAGCTGACAGCCACAAGGGACAGTCCCCAAGCAGAACTCCTGCCTTGGGCCTGGCACACAGTAGGTGCTTGTAAGATTCATTGTTTTTTTTAAATTAACTAATAGTATAAAACCAATTCGTTACTTAGAAACCTCTACATTGTGTTGTGAAGCCCCGTGGCCCCCGTTGGACAGCATGTGGTGAGTTTGACAGTTTGTGAGTTTTACAGTCTGGTCTCCAGGAGTCCCCTGGTCTTCCTGCTGTCCACCCCTCTCTCTTCATTACACGGTGCCCGCCCTCTGCCTCGGAGGAGACCCAACGCTCTCTAGAGCCGTGGGCTCATGCCCCTGAGCTCCGTTTCCTCAGAGCGAGCTCTTCCGCCTTCTGACTGTGGGTCTCTCTCCTCGCCTGTTGGGGGCTTTTTTTGGGGGCTTGTCCTTGTGGCGGAGACAACGTGCCACCGCCATCTGGTCTGTGCTGTGCCCTGGAGAGAGACACCACCGTTGTTTGCTGGTTTTAGTGATAGGGGAAGGGGTGGGCTCTGCTGCTGACCACTGCCCTGGGGTCCCTGACCACTGCCACATCCTTCTGACACGAGAGGCAGATCCCCGTGGTGCTGCCAGGCCTGAGGGGTGGGGTCCTGCAGGGCTGGACCCCTGGGTGCCCTGCGGGGGGCCCTGTCCCTTTGTGGCGGTGCTCTGTCCTGCCCCGAGCTCCACTCCTGCCACGTGTGGAACGTGCCCAGCACCACTCCGTGCCACCCCTGGCCCTGGTCCCGGGCTCTGTCTGTGGTGTCCTTGTCTTTCCAGCATCCCACGAGCCTCGGAGCCACCAGGAGCACCCCTTCTGGGTTTGGGGCATAGCTTTGTGCATCTCTGTTGTGAAACCTTTTCTTTTTTCCCATCTCTGGCTGTGCTGCCGTTTGCATCCCTCTGTCTTGAATCCTGAGCTCCTGTCCTTCCCCCTAAGGCTTCTCGACAAATACCTTGCCCACTTCCAGCTCTGCCTGCCATTAGTTGTCTTGTTCGTTTGCTCATTCATTCATTCATTCATTCAAAAAAACTTATCAAGCACCTTCCAGGTGTCGGTGGCGCGAGGAGCACGACGGTGAGCAAGGTGGAGTTGGTGCCTGCCCTCGGGGAGCCATGGCCAGGGAGATAAGCTGTCGCCCCGGTTAACTGCTTGGGTGCGGTGGAGAGGCCCTATGGTGGAAGACTGCAGGGTACCACAGTGCTGATTTGGGGATTAGGAAGACTCCCTGAGGAAGTGACATCTCGGGAAGAGAGAAGATATCCAGGCAGACAGCAGCCGAGAGCTGGGCAGGGTCTGACGGGCGGTCAGGGGGCTTTGTGCCAAGTCAGTGGGAAGCCACCAAAGGGTTTTCCACCATTGCCATCGTCCGATTCCTGTTGTAAAATATCTTGAGGGCTGCGGGTAGAGAAAGTGGGTAAACAGGAGCAAAAGCCAGGGCCAGCTACAAGGCATCTGTGGGGAGCGATGTGGCGGCTCTGACTGGTGTGGAGATGGAGGGAGATGGTGTGCTCGAGGTACAGCGGGGGTAGAACCCATTGGCCTGACTGTGCGCTGGACACGGTGTGAGCTGTCGAGTGCCCGTGAGGGTGGCTCCTGGGCATCTGGCCCGAGCCTCTGGGTGATGGTGACACTGTTTACATTGACTGCGTGCTCAGAAATGACAAAGCCGTCTCTCTGTAGACACTGGTCCAATGGGCTCGTCCGGGGTCTGTCCAGCGATCTCATAGCTGTGTCAGCCTAGGGTGGCGATGGATGAGGGATGTCTGTCTGGGACACAGGACAGACAAGGGGTCCCCTGGCCCATGTGCTTGTCGCTGCCCGCTCCAGGGGAGGGATTTGGCTCGACTTACCTCGAGAGATGGGGTCTTCAGCCCAGACCACCGGGGATGTTGCATGGGGACAGTAGGAGTCGAGGTCTTGATAGGGCTTTTCAGAGCTCGTTTCCTTTCCTCTGTTTAGGATTAGTCTGGGGGGTGATGGAGCAGGGTGTGGGATGAGGGGCGAGTGACCACTGTGGGCACAGGTTCCAGAGAGGGCACCTGACATCCGGGAGGGCCGGGCCAGCCTGGGGGATGGAGGAGCCACAGGCTTCAGGCAGAGCGCCCGCCCAGGGGAGCGGGAACAGGCTGCCGGGGCTGCTTTCTCCTGAGCTCTGAAACCAAAATCAGAAGCGGACGCAAGGCAGAGCGCTGGCAGCTGGGGCCCCAGGCTGGTCCTTAACGTGGGCAGGACCTGAGAGGGCCCTGGGGGTCACAGTCCAGGGGGTGGGCTTCCAGGCTGGGTGCCTTCTCCCCACCCCAGGCGTGGCCCGTCTTGGCGGTTTGGGGCTGGAGGTCTCCGGGACAATGAAGTCCTTCTTAAGATGTGAAAAATAAACACAGCTGGCCTCTCTCCCTCAAGAGAAGTGCAGGGGTCAATAGGTTTCAGACCCTCAGCACTTGGGATACTGATGCTGCATGAGTGTGGTCTCCAGGATCACTATGTGCTTCCTCACCACCCCTCTGTGGCACCCACTTTGTCCCCCAGCCCCCACTCCCACCCCATTTCGCTCATATCCTCCAGCTGCAGGTGTGGGCAGGCAGGAGGAAGCCAGTGGGGCCTGCGTTTGCCGGGCATGAATAAGCGCCAGCTGGGACCTCTGCAGGGTGGCCTGAGGGGGGAATCCCTCCAAGACTGGGGTTATGGGACGTAGAGGAGGAAGATGCATCCTGAACAGGACCTGTTTCTCCCTGGGCTGGGCCGGGTCCTCCTGACCCCAGATGCTATGTGGGAGAGTCCTGGGACCTGGTCCCTCCTCACTGGCTGTGTGGCCAGGGGCTACGTGCAGCATGTCTCTGAGCCTTGGTTTCCTCATCAGGCACAGCACCTGGTCCAGAGCACTGCTTGGACTCATGTGCCTGGCCAGCATCCCTCCCCCAGGGGCTGTCTGGAGCTCCTCTCCCTGCTCCTGCTGGCAATGTCGTCAGTGACATTTAAGCTCGCTGAACCCACGAGTTGCACCAGGCTCGGGAGCTCTGGGGGAGCAGGTCACTGTTCAGAGTGTCCCCTCACCCAGTGAGAACCCCTGAAGCCTCTGGACTCAGGCCTGGGTCGTTGGGGTCACGGGGGTGAGGGTACAGCCCACCTGCCTGGCCTGGCCCTCCTGCACGTGGGGGTGTGAGGATGGTGGCTACAGGGCCGAGAAAATTGGTGCGGAAGCCCCCCCAGGAGGTACTTGGTCTAGCCGGAGTTGGGGTACTTGCTGTGATGGGGGGCAGTGGGCAGTTTGGGACTGTCAGGCCGCAGGGGAGCTGCCTGCCAAGCCTCAAGGACCTGTCCTTCCCCACCTGGAGCCCCCGACCTGGGCCAGCTGCAGCCTCCTCCACCCACACTAGTGGCCTCCTGTTGGGAGGGTGGGGCTCATTAGCACCCACCCACGGCATGGGTGGGCGGCCTCTGTGGGCCCAGAGGGCTGGGGTGGGGAGGTCTGGGAGCAGGCAGTGTCCTCTGGAGAGTGGAGGAGGCAGCTCTTCCCAGCCCTGACCTCCAGCCCAGGATCCCCCCTCCTCCCCTCCCCAGGGCCTGCTGGCTTGGGCTGGCATTACCCGTCCTTGGCGTGGGACCAGCCTGAGAGTTTCCACCATCAGGGTCTTGCAGGGGCTGGAGAGGGTCCTTAGCCAAGCTCTCAGCCCCCCTTTCAGCCATGGGCTGTTCCCCTGCCCCCCGCACTCCCCACCCTCCTCCCACAGGCCCCACCCCCCACTCCGTCCTTGCCTCCAGAAAATACCCTGGAACTCTCACATCCAACTGAAATGAGTTGGGGTGTTCAGGTTCCAGTGAGGGTGGGGCAGTGTGTGGCCCAGGACAGCAGAGCTGGGGCAGTGACCTGAGGGAGGTTGGGGCTGCCTGCCAGGGTTGGGGGCTCAGCCCTCAAAGTGCATTCAAGGTGCAGCGGGCGGAGGGGCTTTCCTCTCTGTGTTGAGGGTCTGGGTCCCATCCAGGCCCAAGGCCTCCGCTTATGGGGAGATTAACCCAGTGGGTGGGGGTGGGGAGGTCCCCAGGGACTTCGTGTCCTGGCCAGGCTCTGCACCTCCTCATGTGCCTTTTCTCCTCTCTCCACAGCCAAATGCAGCGTTGGCCTCTGTTTTAACGGTGGCCACTGTGTGCCTGGCTCAGCCCAACTGTGCCACTGTCCCCAAGGCTTCCAGGGCCCCCGCTGCCAGTATGGTGAGTGGAGCCCCCTCCAGGCACCGAGGCCCTGGCTATGGGCGGAGGGGGGGGAGGCACAGCTGTGCAGGGGCAGTCCCTGCATGGACAGGCATTCTCAATCCCCTCACCCTGCTCCCTGCAGCCCATCTGAGGTGGTTGGGAGGAGGGAGTGGCCCTGAGTTCCCTTTCCTAGGCAGATGCCTCTGTACCCCATAATCTGAGTGACCACCATCCAATCCTGCCTCTGTGGATGGGGACAGTAGGCGCAGAGACAGCAGGGTCCGGCTGGGGTCGCGGGGCAGGCTGGGAAGCAGCCGGTCCCATGGGTCTCCGAGCTGTACTCCTGCTTGCTGGAGGCTCTCATGTCCTTAATGTTGAAAGATGGGGGACATCCTGGGTCCCACCTGGGGCGATTGGTTGCATAAACCTTGGTGCATCTGTAAACTGGAAGCCTGACACATGGTAAAAATCAAGCCCCGTACACTCCGTCCTGCGGGGAGATGTTGATGCCGCGGGTGGCGGGTGGGGACAGGCTCAGAGCAGGCGCGTGGGCTCAAAGAATTTTTGGAAAGAAAGGTGCATGCAAATGCATGAAAATTGTCACAAGAACCCCTGCAGTCCTGCATCCTCATTTCCGTGAGTGATGGGTTGGGGTGGCATGAGAGCTCCTCAGGGCTTTGTTCAGAGTCCCTTCGTTGCACACGGAGCCCGCAGGGCCCTGCTGGGACAGGGCGCAGAGCCGCGGCCACCCTTGAAATGAAATACTCCCAGATGGTTTCTGGCGCCTTGGACTTGCTGCTGGTGAGCAGCTGGGGCTTCTTCCAGGTGGATGCTGGGCTTACATCCTGGGACGCCCTGCCACGCTCCCTGATGCCCAGCAGGTGACCAGAAGGAAATCAGGAAATCAGGCAATAGGGGGTCCCCTGTTTGTAGAGGGGACCCCTGCCCTCTCGCTGTTCCCTGTGTGAGCACACGTGTGAGCGCTGGGCTGAGGGCAAGGGTCCTGGGAGGTTCTGGGCCCCAGAGTTCTGAGATGGGTGCTCATAGCCAGGGGTGCCAGCAGTTGTTGGAAAGGCTGGCTGTTGAGGTGACTCTGATCGCTTACCGAATGTCCTCTGTTAGCTGGAAGGTTCTTTGAAGAGCCAGCTCTGCAAGCCGACTGCTTCCTGGGCTCTGGGCGGCTGGGAGGTCTGCTGCCCGGGCCATGCAGTGAGGCCACTGTGGTGCTCAGATGAAAGGGCCCCTCCAGGGGCTGGGCATCCCTGCCCTGAGCCCTGTGCCGCCCTGGCTCCAAGCCTCAGCCAGCTCTCCTTGTGGTTTCAGACCCGGAGCTCCTCTGTGGGGTGACCAGAGGTGACCCCACCCCACTCCCATGCAGGCTGGGGTCCAGGCCAGGATGGAGGGGCCCAGCTGTCATGCCTCGCCTCTTCTCGCCTCTGTAATTATGACCCCAGGTGGGTGTGCAGAAATGCTTCAAGGACATTCCGTCTCATTCCTCTAACCTTTGAGAAGTGCACACGGCTTGCCTTCAGTTTCGTTGGGAGTATCACGGCTGTGTGGGTGGGGTGGGAGGGTAGTCCAGGCTTGAGCTGCCTTTGGGAAGGTGCTGGGATGGCTTGTGACTTGACCATCAGCAGCAACAGACCCTGCTGTGGTCCCTGCTCCCCTGCTTGGGGAGGTAGGGAGGCTGTGACTCTGCAGTGTGGCCTGTCCTGGGTCACGTCATCTGGGAAGCAGCCAGGGAAATCTGCCCTTGCCCATCAGGGCCGGTCTTCCTCTAGTCCCCTCCTGCTCTACCCAGCTTTCTGTCGACCATCAACTCCCCTCACCGCACCTTCTAGCCTGCTGCTCTGTCCAGGCGCCCGACTGAGCCTCACGGGCCGGCACCCCCTCCCACGGGAAACTGGCCCTTAGCCTCCTAGGTACCAGAGAGTGTAGGGCTTTGCAGGGGTGTAGTGTGGAGGGGGCTCAGGCATCCAACAGGGAGCTCGGCATCTGGGGGGTGACTCTGTGTCCAGTGGGAGGGGGCCTGTCTCTCCCAGTCCTGGGGGCCCAGGATGGCCCCTGCTGAGTGGGCTCAGATCCACACTTGGGTACTCCAGGTGGGGTGGGGGCTGCGCTTATGTGCTCTGTGCCCACCAGCCTCTTGTAACTTTGGCTTCGGGCTTGGCTTTGCCTCCAAAGCAGCCCCGGCTCTCCTTGCTCACCATGGGGATGGCCTCTCGGGGCGGGAGGAGGGCCGGGAAGCTGATGCTCTGCCTGCATCACCTCGTCGCATCCTCACTTCATCCTCTTGTGGAAGAGGAAACTAGCGCCAGGGAGGCCTGGCAGTTGCTGCCCGCTCAGCAGAGCTGGGGCTGGAAGCTCAGTCTCTCCCAGTGAGCACTTGGAACCTTCTGGCCACGTGCTGTCTGGGTACAGTGTCTGGCCTTGGTCAGGGTAGAGCCCAGTTGAGATCTACTTCGGGGGAGAGAGAGATAGATCCCCAGGTCTCCACCCTGCGTTGACTCCCAGGCAGGGCAGGCAGGAGCATCTGCACCCGGAGAATTGGGCATGTGACCACCCTCAGCCCTGCAGGGTTGGGGCTTCCTGGGAGAGTGGCTGCTCGGGGAGCAGATGTGACCTTCAGGGAGCAGTAGATACAGCTGGAGAGTGGCTGCCTGGCCTCTTCCTGGGGCACTCTCTCCTGGAAGAAAGGCTGAGTGTGCAGAGCTGGATATGCAGAGCTGGGTGTGCAAGCAGAGTGTGCAGGGCTGGATATGCAGAGCTTGGTGTGCAGGGCTGAGTGTGCAGGGCTGGGTATACAGAGCTGGGCATGCAAGCTGGATGTGAGGGCTGGGTGTGCAGACATAGGTGTGCAGGGCTGGGCATGAGGGCTAATTGTGCAAGGCTAAGTGTGCAGGGCTGGTATGCAGGACTGGGTGTGCAGGACTGGTGGGCAAGGCCAGGCGTGAGGGCAGTCCCGCCTGCAGGGGCAGCCCCTGTCCTGCTCACGCCCGAAGCTCTCCAGCACCTTCCTGTCCGTCCTCCACCTGGTTTGGACACCGAAGACCTGAGCTCTAGCACGGTTGGGAATATTTAACTAACTCCCCAATTGTGATTGATTCCAGTTTTGAAAATAGAAGCCGTATTTTTTGGTTCCCTCAAATTCTTTTGTTTGAACAAGAGTCAGGGAGGGAGAAAGGGACCCTGCAGGGCTGACTGTGGAGAGCAGAGGGGCGTGCTCCTCGGAAAAGCCCCTCCCTCTGCACGCTTGGCACCCCCCCCCCCCCCCCCCCCCGCCCACGGTGGCTCAGCTTTGACCCACCTCGCGCCTCCCACCTCGCCTGGAAGGCTTTCTGCGGAAGCAGCAGGAGCACAAAGGGGGCCTGTGCCAGCCGGGCTGAGGTGGGGGTGGGGGCTGGCCTGGAGCCCTCGGTACAGTCAAGGCCTGGGCGCCGTTTGTCCAGGGCGGGCTTCCGTGCCATCCAGATGTGCCTGTGGGACCAGGATAATGTACTGGACCCCAGTTTCCCCTTCTGTTAGGGGGTATAAACTAGCAGGTCCGTACAGGTCACAGGTGTCAACGCAGGTGAGGCATGGAGCGCCCTGGTGGGGAAGGACCACAGGATGGTGGTGACGTTTTCTCCCCAGTGGCCTGGTCTGTTGGACTCATGTGAGGGTGTGAGGAGTGGATGACAGGGTGGCCAGGATTGGCCCTTGTTCTTGGGCTAACTGTGCACACAGCATGCCTGAGCTTCCTTGAGGTGTGGCTCCCACGTGGCCTCTCCCTTGGGGTGGCCTGGGATTGGGACACCCCGCAGGACTGCTGCTCAGTGGAGCAGGGAGGTGGACCCTGGGGAGCCCCTGATCCTTATTGGACTCCGGGGGTCCTGCTGGAGCATCATTTCCATCAGACTGACCAGGAACGGTTCTCAGCAGCCAAGAATAGGCTTCATCCTCCCTTTACACCCAGATCACACTGCGTGTGCTGCCAGACGGAGCGCGGGAGGACGCCCCCAGCCATGTCTGCTGGTGACGTGTGCTCTGCCTGGCCCCTGGGGTTGAATCTTTAAGGAAAAACAGGCAAGAAAAACGTGTGCTTAGGAACACTAACTGCTTAATATGGCTTTCTTTGTGCAATAAATCGTGACAGAATGACCACTAGTCATTTCTCATGGCCTAGGGGACAAGTGCAGTCCCTGAGAACTGAGGCCTGGGTCACTTCCAGTACCTCCTTGGTCCAAGAAGCTTTGCCTCTGGGTCTCCTCTGGGCCTCAGTTTCCTTACCTGTAAAACGGGCGTGTTGGATGGGTCTCTGAGGCAGTTCTGGGAAGGCTCCTTGGTCCAGCAGAGGACCAGGCGTCAGTGCTGCCCAGCAGAGGTCTGGTGGTCCAGAGGGCTTCCTGGAGGAGGTGGGCCTGTGGGCCGTGGAAGGTTCGGGGAGGTTCAGGTGAGTCAGGGTGGGCTTTCCAGAGGGGAGAAAGGCAGGGGCACAGGAGCAGAGAGGAGGGAGTAAAGCAGTTTGGCCCGGAGGGCCTGCGGGGGACCGCAGGAGAAGGTTCAGCCTGGAATCCGAGGATCCGAAGCTTCCCTCTCTGAGCCCGTTGGAAAGATCTGGAACCAGGAGGGCTGGCCTGGGGCTGGCCTGGCAGGTGCCCCTGGGGACCTGCTGTGGCCTGCCCCCGCCTCCTCCCCAGCCCAGCAGGGAGAGACGTCAGTGGTCCCCCCTGGAGCCTCCACACCCAGGCTCCCTCGGGTGCCTGCCTTTGGAAGGAGCCTCAGTTTCCCCACCTGGGCAGGAAGCTGGCAGATGGGGGTCCCTGGGAGTGGGCTGGAGGTGGCTGTGGGAGCCATGGCGGCTACACCAGGAAGCAGAGCAGGGTGGGGGCGTGGGGGCAGGAGGCAGGCCGGGCGGGTCCTGAACCCCCAGCCTTGGCTCAAGGGCGACTCTGTTTCTAAATTGGGATAATTGATTAATGGAGAGGAAGCGGCCCTTCCAGGCCACCCTTCAGTGCTGCCCACTGTGTCCGAGGGTGGGAGTCTGACCGCTGGCCCCAGGGGGGCTGCTCTTGGCCACCCGCCGTGACCAGGCCTGGGAGCTGCTGTGCTCCTGGAGTCTGGCCCTCGGTGAGGGGTGGGAACGGAGGGGCTGGCCAGCCCATCCCACCCACGGGGGAGGCTCCGGGAAGGCCGGGGCTCTGGGGCACGGACGTTTCCTTCCACAGCCTCCCTCCGTCTTGTCTGCACTGAGGGCACCATCCTGGTGGGTGCTGGAGCTGAACGGGCCAGCTGAGGCCACGTCCCAGCACCCCTGCAGTCCTGCCACCTGCCACGGGGTCACTGTTCTGAGGCCTGCAGCCCCAATGCCCCTAACCTAGCCTGATTCCCTCAGGAGGCAGCTCAACTCCGTCCTGTGGGTGTGGTCTGGGGTTAACCTGTCCTGACCTGCCTCTGACCTGCATCCTTGGCTGTGGTCCCAGGCTCCCCGTGCCGTTCTCGGCATCAGCCTCTGGGCCTGGCCAAGCAGAAGGTTTTCGCTTTCCCCTTTAGGGCTGGAGTGTCTCAGCCACCTTAGCGTGGTGGCAGGGCCATTTGAGGGCCATGCTGGCTGTCAGCACGAGGTCAGCTGGCTTCCGACCTCAGGGGTTGGAGTGCGTCCTTCCTGAGCACCTGACCCCGTTCACCCAGGTGGGGACGCGCCTCCTCACTGTGGCCCCCAGCCTGAACTGCCCTCAGGGTCCAGCCTTTGAGGCACTTGGTACAGTTTCTGGGTAATGGGAAACCCCGTGACCCAGCAGCTTGCTGTGCGTGGCTCTCCTCTCCCCGCGGTGGCCCCTCGCCCCGCTCTGCTCTGCTCTGCTCTGCTCCCCGCCAGAGTGGACAGAGTGGCTGTAGCCTTTGGCTTCTCCCCACACGCCCCATTTGGCTGCCCTCAACCCCTCCTTTGGGGACAGTTCTCGGAACCTCCAGCGAGCTCTGCTTCCCTGTGGGAGCTGGTGCTGGGCGTCTGCCTGGTGGCTCTTGCTGCCTGTGGGTTGAGTGGAGGGTGTGGGTGGCTTTGACTATGCCCTCTGGCCTTGGTCCCTCCTGGCGTGACAGTCGGCTGGGACAGGAGTGGCTGCTCCAGGTCCTTCCTGCACTCAGGCTGGGTCCCTGCAGGGCAGCGCGTCTGCAGGCAGGCTGCTCCAGGACAGCCTGGGGACGGCCCGCACTCAGAGTCCCAGCCCGTCTCTCAAAGCGGCTGACTCTGGGAAGGGCATTCATGTTCCCCCAGTGAGTCGGCTAATTACCAGGTTCGTCCCACTCCACAACACCCACAAAGGCGCCTCTGTCTGTTGGAAGGACTGTGTCTTTCCAGGCCGGCTCCCTGCACAATGGGCCTCTCCCAGGGCTGGCTTCTGAGATGGGGTGGGCTTCTAATGACATAATTACGACAGGAGAAACTAAGAGACAGATCCTCTAGGGCATGGGGGGGTCTGTGAGCTCACCCCACCTGCCCCCACGCCTCCCTGGGACTGCCCCAGGCTAGAGGCCCCGCCTCGCCCTCCCGGTGGTCTCCTGAAAGGACCCTGCCAATTTGCCTTCCCCTGCTTTGGCCACACTGTGTGCCCCTGCCCTCCCAGGAAGCTGCCCCAGACTCTCCCGGTGAAATGCTCTTCTCTGGACCACAGGGGCATCCTGGTGTGTGCCCGGGGGCTGGGTGCTTGTCCCGTTTTACAGATGGGGCCACTGAGCCTGTCAGTCCCTGATTTGTGAGGTCAGTGATGGGCTCACTGGTGGCAGACAGCCCCTTGACCCACAGGGTGGGGCTGGATGCTCCTGGAGGCCCCTGCTGGGGTGGGGGAGCCTGGATGGATTCTAGAGGACCCATGCAGCCCGAGTACCCGGTGTGGGTCCCCAGATCATCACTGCCTCGGACCTGACAAAGTGTGGGTACAGGAGCTCCCCCAGGTGTGTTTGGGCCGAGGGGACCTTCTCCAGGCAGCCCACTGGGCCAAGTGGAGCCAGACAGCTGCCCACTCACCAGTCAGCTGCAGTGCCTCATTTTACAGCCCCCGGCTGGCCACGGTTGATGGCTTGGCGCTTCCTATTCTGGGCAGAGGAATAGCTGGGCCAAGCCGAGTCGGTGGCAATGATGGCTGAGGCCGCCTGGTCCCCGGCCCTTGGAGACCTGCACTGCACAGAGGTGCTCTTGCATGCCCTCCTCCACCCTCTGGTCCTTGAGACCCTTGCTGGCTCAGGCTTTCTTCACCAGTGGAGAGGAGCAGAGGGCAGAGCCCCAGCCCAGGAGGCTCGATAAGTTGAGTGTCTGCCCTGGGTGCTCATGGCCCTGCAGGGGGGCGAGGTGGGGAATCCCACACCAGGAGGGCTGAAGGATAGGCAGCTGGGTCGGGGCATGGGGGCAGCAGAGGTGGCTGGAGAGGGCCAGGGAGGGCAGTGCAGCGTGTAGGGGTCCCTGCACTTGGAAGAGACCCTCACAGTGCACGCCACTGGCCCTGCCCTTGAGACACTGTGTTTGTAGAAGGGAACTCACATAGGGAGCTGGAGCCACCTGAGCCGCCTGAGCCCTCCAACCTTCTTCCCCCCATCTGGGTGGACCCACCAGCCTGCTTCCAAAGGGGCTGCCTCCTGGGGACCCCCTGGGGTATCCAGGACCACTGCCCAGGGCCCCACTGTGTTGGGCCCCTTCTCATCACCCCAGGAATCCGCCCCCACCATGGGAGCCTCTGTGGCAGGGCTCACCTCTCACCCCTGCGCCCTGGCGGGATGAGCACATTAATGAGTCAATAAAATGCAGCCAGCTGCAGAGCCTGCTGGGTCTAAATTCCTGGAGACTTGCTGCCTGGGGCGGTCCTGCTGTCAGGAACCCGCTTGGGGGCTGGGTCAGCCTCCGCAGCACTTGGGGTCCCTGTCTCCTGCTGGCAGTGCCCTGAGACCTTGTGGAGGGAGGGCTGGGGTGGCAGGCAGACAGCTCTGGGTGAGCCCCAGGGCCCTGGCTGCTTTCTGGGCTCCTGGACGGGTGTCTCAGTCTTGTGTCCACTCCACCCCGCTGTGCCCGCTGAGCGCCAGCCGCCCGGAGCCGTAGCTGTTCAGGAGCAAGTTCCAGGAAATGTGCTGATTACCCGTTTTCCGGATTCCTGGGGCCCGTGTCTGTCTTCCCCTCCCAGTGGGATAATTAATGAGGGGTCTGCAAGCGAGGGAGCTGGCATCGGCGTTCCGGAATCTGCTCTCGGGTCTTGGCGGCTCCAGGCATTCCAGAGCAGGGCCAGGCCCTCTGCGCCCGGGTTGAACCGGGGTCTGGGCAGCGTCACGCGGAGCCAGGCCAGCTGATATCAGGGTAGTTCCCGCTGAGGAGGAGGTGCAGCCGGAGGGTGTCGCTGACCTGCTGGGCTGGCCTCCTGCTGGCTGTGCGGGAACTGCTGCCCAGGTCTGTCTCCTTGGCCCACAGCTGCCCCACTGGGAGCCAGGAGCAGCCGGGAGGTCAGAGCAGGATGGGCCTGTGGGTCAGCCTTCCACAGTGGGATCCCCCCGCTGCCAGCCCTGTGGTCAGAGGTCTCAGGAGGGCCGAGGCCGCCTCCCCATGGAGCCCCATGCTGCTGCCGGTCCTGCTGTGTGTTGGGACTCTGCAGAGCCGACCTGGATGGCCAGGAGGGAGCACAGGCCAGTTCCTGGAGCGGGCCAGGGCACAGGCATCCCACACATCTGTGTGTACCTGTGCACATCCGTGCTCTCCCTGGTGGGTGTGGCCACCCTGACGTGGGCACCCTTGACCTTCCTTAGGAAAAGGCAGTTTGTGTTGGCACGTGTGGGCCCATGGGCCCCCGGGGCAGAGGGCAGTCCTGTGGTCCCTCCATTTAACAGGCAATTGAGAAGGTTCCAGGACAGTGGACATTTCTGTGCTAAGCCCCGGTTCCCACCTGTGGAGCCCGTCCCTCGCCCAGCCCGGGCTCAGTGCCCCCACAGACAGAAGGGGAGCCCCCTGCTCATCTCAGCTCCCTGGGCAGCCTGACGCCTCCCAGCGTGGCCTTGGCCTTGCCTTGGGCTGGCTTTGTGCTGGTCATCTGTAGGCTCCCTTCCAAAGGGCAGGCAGTGCCCTTTCTGCTCAGAGGAAAGGAAGGGCGAGGTCTGGCAGCAGACCTACTGAGGACGGCATGGCTTGATCATCAGGCCAGCGCGCTCCACACCGTGTCCCCTGACAGTCGCCGTCCTGCACAGAGGGGATAGGACTTTTCCGTTTGTGCTCCAGCTGCATCCTGGGAGGTGCGCAGGGCGGACGGTTCTGTCCAGTGCTGGTTGCCTTCGAGGGCCTGTCACAGGGCCAGTGTTCTGCGGGACTGTGAGTCACAGGCCTTTCTGTTCTTCCTGGGGCTTCTGGACCCGGTGCCCGGGGTCTCAGATCTGCCCGCCTGGAAGTCAGGGCCTCCCTCCCAGCATCAGTCGCTGTGTGCACCAAGGGGACAGCTGGGGTGGGTTCAGCATCAGAGCTCCCTTCCTTCCTGCCTCCTCCCCATGGGGCGAGCTCACACCCGAGCGCCACTACTTTAGAGTCTGGGTGCTTGTGTCCCGCGCTGGCCTGCCCACCCCCAGCCCTCTCTGGCTGGACTTGCCCCTCTCAAGGGCTGTCCGAGAACAAGGCAGGCTGGGGACAGGGAGATTCAAGCTGGCTCTGGGCTGGATCCAGGACAGACACCAGCTCCCAGGGCTGGTGGGCCAAGGGTGGTCAAGCTGCTCCCCCCTCGAGTGGACATCTCTGGGTGCCCTCAGGTGACAAGGGCTCATGGGAGGGCAGGAGGTTGTCCTGGGGAGGAGGTGGCACAGACGACATGGCCGGTACCCACATGGCACTTAGTGCCCAGTGCCAGCTCCTGACCCATGCAAGGGCCCTTCTCTGGAGCCCCTGCTGGGAGCGTGGCCAGCTCATTGGGAGCTCACACAGCCTGACCCTGAGTGGAGCTGCATGCGGGGTCGCTGCCCTCTAGACCCCCTGCCAGAGCTATGGGACTGGGGAGCCCTGGTGAGTGTGGCGCTCTGCTGAGTGTGGCGCTCTGCTGAGTGCTTGCACTTTCCTCTGGGGTCCTCCAGCTCCTCGACACAGGCTCCCACCCCAACTTTGCAGATGGGGGCACTGAGGTTTATGAAGGGCAGTGTTCAGGGCCAAGAGGCCGTCTTCCCACCTGTCCTGCTTCTGGGGGACTCCGGCAGGGCTGGGCTGAGTGGTCTGGTTGTTGCTCGGCTGAGCTGCAGGGACAGGTGTGGGCACAGGGTGGGCTGCAGGCCGTGCCGACCTCTCTGCTCACAGCCCCCCAGACCCTCCCATCTCCCGTCTCCAGGGAGCACGCACAGAGTCGGCTGAGCTGTCTGGATTCCCGTGTGAGGGGGAGGTGCCAGGCTTTCTGACCCTTTCTGCGGCTTGTGGCCAGAGGACGCCCCACCCTGGCCCAGCCAGCCCCGGGATCTACCTGCTAGACCATAAACCCAGAGCCATCAGGAAGAGCCCTGAGTGCTGCAGGCTTCCAGGATGGGGGACCCAAATAGGGACCCCGGCCCATCACTCTCCTCCTGCCCCCTGGCCCTCCTGGACAGGCTGCGGGGTCTCTGAGGTCAGTACATCATGGCTCGAGGGGCCAACAGGCCACAGAGTGAGACCCAGAGCTTGGCAGGTGGGGTAAGTGGTCAATGAGGGCAGGTCTTGACCCTGTCTTTCTGTCCCTGAGGCCAAGAGCTAGCCATGATCATGGTTTTGTTGCATGAGGCTGGTGTGATGATGCCCCCAGGGACTAGGAGGGCTGTCCTGGGCGGGTTGGGAAGTGCTGGCCATCATGCAGCTGAGCCCTGCCATCACCCCCAGGAGGCAGAGGGCTCATCCTGGACACCGTGTCCAGCTGGGGAGCTTCTGAGGACCATGCCAGGAGGGTCTTGGGCAGTGTGGCCCCTGTATCCTGGGAGCCTTGAGGCTGGCCACCTCCCCTAGCCTTTGGAGGCCACAGACACACCTGCTCCCTTAGGGGTGGGCAGAGGTCAGGTGGATGGCATCGGGAGGTGGGGGGCGATCCTGGGCAGAGCTGTCTTCTGCAGTAGCATGGGCACCTGCTCATCCTTGAGTGAACGTGGTCCCGTCTCCTTGTTTCAGAGCCTCGGCCAGGCCAAGGCCCCAGGGAGGGCCCGGGTTGGGGTGTGGCACACAGACGAAGTTACCCCACCTGGCTCCCCTGTCTATTTCTGAAGCCAGGGCTCCAGGAAGTGGGCAGCTGGGCCCCACGCCTCAGACAGTTTCCCTGCCCGGCTGTCCCAGAGCAGAGGCATCTCCCCAGGTGGGTGGGGATTTGGTTTCCCCCAGATGCTGTGGGATGGTACTTCTGCCGGGGCAGACCAGGCCCCAGGTCAAAGGTGGCTGAAGGATGCTGTTGGATCCCAGCCCCTCCTTTTACAGACTGAACTGTGGCCTTTAGAGAGGGCGGGTCTGCCCAGGGCCCCTCCCTGTGTGCTCCAGGAAGACGAGCACCAAGCTGGGCTCTCTCTGCGCTGTGTGAATGAATGAATGAATGGATGAACGAGTGAATGACATGGGGGATCTGAAGGTGCTGGGTGGGGTAGGCTTCCCGCCAGGAAGGTGCTGTCCCCGAGGCCCAGGGCACAGTCATGGTGGGATGGGCGGGGGCAGCTGGCCCCACACACCGAGCAGTGTCCACGGGGCTTCACCCCACACCAGGCAGTCATTGTCCACCCGAGGCATGGCTTTGTCCCTGCCCTTCTCAGTGCAGGGCACTCGCCTGCCCTCGGGCCCTTGGTTGGTGCCGGGCTCTGAGAGTGGTCCTGGCGCTGGGAGCCCCTAGAGGGTCCAGGATGGGGAAGGAAGGTAAGGGGCTGGCTGGGAACATGGGGGCCCCAGGCAAACGGGGCTCAAGAGCCTCCCCTCCCCAGGACTACGGGCCCCCAGCCTCTCAGCCCAGGGCCAGCTGATGGTGCCCTCAGGCCTCCCTGTCCTTCCACAGCTGTCCCCGGGCTGCAGGAAGATGCTAGAACAGCCACAGGGCGGGTTGGGGCTCAGGGACCCCTCCTGGAAGGGGCTCCTGCCCCAGCGCAGGGCCACCCACTGTCCCGCCTGTCTTCAGGGCGGGCACCGGCGCCCCCTGGTGGCGACGAGAGGCCAGAGCAGGCGCCCAGGCTGCCTGGGATGGAAGGTCACTGTGAACGCGGGGACAGAGCGCCAGGCTTCCTGCAGTCTTCACCCACTCCTGGTGCCAGTCCCAGCCCAGTGACACTTGGTGTCACATCTGACAGCTGCTGAGGCCTGAGGGACACAAGTGGGAAAGAGGATGAGACCCCGACAAGGGGGTCACAGGGCAAGAATGGGGAAGGGGCGGCCGGCCTGGGGGCACACCCCATTCGTCCATTCACTCCTTCATTCATTCATTCATCTACCGTGTGCCAGGCCCTGGGCTTGGAATCCAAACAGAACCGCTGCCCTCGAGGCCTGCGTGCTGGTGGGACAGGCGGCAGGAAGCAAAGATAATGACATGAGGAGCCCATCAGGAGCGGGTAGAGTGTGACTGGGCGTGGGGGCTGCATCAGTGGGGATGGCGGCGCCTCCCAGGACTTAAGTAGATGCGGTGGACACATGTGTGAAGGCCTGCGGCGGGTCTGGGGCGTGGACACAGCCGGCACAGGGAGGCGGGGGGCCAGGTCACTGAGTGTGGCAGGTCACAGCCAGACGTTTATTCAGCGTCTGTCGCTTGGTGTTTGTGGAGTGTTTGCTTCTCTCAGGACTACCGCGAGTTTTAGGTTGGGATGGGGAGCAGACTTGTGCTTTAGGACACTGCTGAGGTGCTGAGGCCGGAAGTCCAGGGAGCCACTGTGGCTGTGCTGGGGCCGGGCTGGTGGCCAGGGTGCCGTCAGGCCAGGGCAGAGAGACGGAGCCAGTGTGGTGGGGAGAGGATGATGGCTGTGGGTACCAGTGCGGGGAGGGTGGGCATACTTGCTGATGGGCCCCTGGTGGGGGATAAGGGAAAGAGGCAGCTCCCAGGGTCTGGTTGGACTAATGGGGTAGATAGTGGTGGCTTTGCTGGAATCAGGAAGACCAGGCCAGGAGCAGGCCAGCGGGAACGTGGAGCTTCTCTTGAGGCTTCTGTGCCAGGAGGGGCAGGCCTGGCAGGGAGATGTCCTCTGGCCACGGGGTTTTGCCTGGTGCCCTGGGGAGTCGGGGGCTGTGGTCTCTCAGGGCATCTGGGCACATGCCTGGGCAAGGCCACAGCCCCCCTTCCCAGACGTGCAGACACCACAGGGCTGGAGCATCTGGACGCTCAGGTGGCTGCACCAGCTTCCCTCCGGTCTGTGTCCATCTGTAGAGTGGGGGCTGCACTGGCCGACCCTTGAGGGCCTCTTGCATGCTGACATCTGGGCATCAGCCTCACTTCTCCTCCTCGGGCTGTCTGGGGAGCTAGGGGAGGGCTCTTTGCACAAAATGTGGAGCTCATACCCAATCCGGATCCCAAACGAAGTGATCATCACCACCTCATTTCCTTCTTTCTGCCAGCATCTTTCCACAGGTATGTGCCGGCCTTCCCTATGTGCCAGGTGCGACTGGGGCTGCCGCACGATGTCCCGGGGAGGCGGGCATCCCACTGCCAGAGGTGCGATGTGGGCTGTGGAAGGGGACGTGTAGCCTGGGCCTGGCCTGGTCTGGGGGTGGGGCAGCCGATCTGTGGGGTGGCTCTTTGCTCCTCTGCACTTTCCTAAAACTGTCCGTCTATCTGTCCATCTGTCCAAGACCATAGGTCTGGGGTGCCTGTTGGCACCAAGAGTGGGGCTCAACCCTGGGACGCATGGACCTGCCCTTGTGGCCTTAAGTGACCTACAGAGAGACAGGCGTGGATCTGGAGGGCAGTGAGGATAGTGCTGAGGGTTTGGGCAGGTGGACAGGCCACCTACGGAGGCACAGGTGACATATGTGTGTGCCTAAGGCCTGGGCTGGGCTCCCTTCCCAGGCTGGGCAGGGGGCTGAGCTGGTCAGCAGAGCAGGAGGCCTCTGGGGAAGTGGCTCTTGTGTAGGCTAAGAAGGGGTGTGGGTGAGAGCCAGACCAGGGGACAGCAGAGGTCCCTGCGTGGGCAGAGGGATGCCTCTTTGGGGAGCTCTTCCAGCCATGTCCCAGGAGCTCTTGGGGAGAGCAAGCTGCCCGCCCAAGGGTGTATCCTGGGAGGAGCAGCTCCTTGTCTCCACTGTAACCTCACCCTCAGGAGCCAGCCGGGGGGGCGGGATGCTGCCACCCTGCCTCGTGTCCTGGTCAGGGGTGGGTCTGGCCGAGGGGCTCCCGGAGCGGGAGGTGCTTGGCTGACCAGAGGCTCAAACATGTCCAGCCCAGGGGGGGATGCGCCCACCAGGGAGGTGTGAGGGGACAGCTGGGCATCCGGCAAGATGTCGGAGCCTGGCTAAGTGCTCTCACCCCAGTGTGGGTGGGCTCCCAGTGAGACCCCAGCCCCATACTGGCCTGGGCTCTGAGCTCTGCTTCAGGAAATAATAGAGGAGTGCTGAGCCCCCAATTCTCGCTGATCTTGGCCTAGAGACTGAGCAAGAGAAAAAGAGAGGTGTCACATCCTGTCATCCAGACCAGAGGGTGGATGCTGTGTGTCGGGGCCCTGCAAGCGCTCTGGGTTGTACCGTTCAGGTCTTGACTATTTGGGGGATTAGAACGGCTCTGAGTGGTCCCCACGTGAGCCTAGAAGTCCAGGTTCTTGGCACAGAGAGAGAAAGGCACACACATGCATCCACGTGAACACACATGCATGCTCACACATGAGCGCACACCTCTGTGTGTGCACACACACTTGTGCACACATACACTTGTGCACACTCATGCACACACAGAGGAGAGGGCTGAGAGTGTGCATAGCTCGGCCCACCCCAGCCCTTCCTAAGCCTCACCCCCTGCCGTGGGGGCCACTCAAAGCCGGGCACTGGCCTCCAGGCTGCAGCCGGGCTGCACTGCCAAAGAACCATCCCAGGAGCTCGGCCCCGGGGGGGCGGGAGTGGAGACCTGGATGTTTGGGGAACCAAGGAATGTTCTTGGCTCTCTTCTGGGCCTTTTACATTTTGTCTTGTTTTCTGGGAAATAAATGGAAAAAA
Source organism: Equus quagga (assembly GCF_021613505.1). NCBI lineage: Eukaryota > Metazoa > Chordata > Mammalia > Perissodactyla > Equidae > Equus > Equus quagga. The sequence goes on from NC_060271.1 coordinate 46,617,860, forward strand.
AAGTCCCATTCCCACATTTTTGGAGGCTGATTTGTATAAACAGACCAAACCCGATAACTTTCAGAGTAAACAGAGAAACTGCCCGACGTCGGGAAGGCAGCTTCGGCCCCAGGCGTGGCCGGGACGCACTTGCCTGAGCAGTGTCTTCTCCCATATCCGTTTTTCCTTCCGCTGCTTCAACATTTCTAGAGGAGGCGTGTTTCTGTGGGCACACGCTGGGCGTAGGATGGGAACGGTGCGTTTTCACGGGACCGGGTTACCCCAGGGTCTCTGGGCCCAGGGTGTCCATCTCTAAACGGGCAGCGGGTCACCTGGCGGCTGTTGGGGCTCCGTGTGAAGGGCCTCCGAGTCCTCAGTGGATTTTGGCCCTGACAGAGGCTGTCACCACAGTGGCTCTTACTCACTGCCACATGCCAGGTGTTGGAGTTCTTGGGTTCTGGGCTGGTAGCAGAGGTGAGGGAGTCCTTTTGGTCCTGCCCCAGGTGGTTCCATTTCCTTAAATGCCATTAATGACGCCTTCGCGCCCACTGCCCGCTGGGGTCCTTCTTGGGAACCTTCAGGGCCCCCCGCTGACTTTGCCTGAACTTCCGTGATGCCTGACCCTCCACCCCATCTCGGGCCTCATGGGCTGGACTGGCCGCCGAGAGTCTCCGCTTAGCCCTTGTGCCTCGGCTGAGCGGGGAGCACCCCCTCCCTTCACGGGTTCCCAAAAGCTCTGCTTGAAGCCTGAATCTCCTTCTGCCATCTTCTAGTCAGAGCCTCTGCCGATGGGACAGTGCCTGTGTCCCATTCTGCAGGCTGGCTCCAGCCAGGCACGGCCTCTTCCTTCATGGCACCCTTGCCTGCTGGAGACAAGTCAGCAGATGCTTTGTAAAAACTCGCAGCTTTACTTGACCTCCGCCACCTCTGTGCCTGCCCGGGGGGTACAGAGGGGCCAAGAGCTGACCCCTGCCCTGCGGAGCCTCTGGGTTCTAAATAGTGTGCGCCCAAGCATGGGAGAGCCGGGGGCAGGGAGAGCCCAGCACCCCACTTGCAGCCTGTCCCTGTGACCTTCTCCTGGGAGACTGCCGGGTGACTCTGGAAATCCAGAGTGGGTGAGGCCTGTCTGACCATTTCTAGGCGACCCACTCTTGGTTTCCATGGTTGCCCTGGAAACCACAAACGCTGGGGGGGTTGATGAGCCAGCCTCTTCTGGCCCTGGCAAGGAACCCCTAAACATGGGGAGTTGTCCCTGCCTCCTTGAGCTTTCCTCTGGGAAAACCACGGGAACAGCTCAGCCTCCTTCAACACATTGCTAAGTGGAGGAAGCCCCTCTGAAAAGGCTGTGTACTGCGTGCGTCCAACCACATGACATTCTGGAAAAGGCAAAACCATGGAGATGCCGGGGGTTGGGGGTGGGAGGGGTGAGCAGGTGAGTGGGAGGATTTTTAGGGCAGTGAAAGTACTCCGGATGACACTGCAGTGGTGCATACATGTCGTCATGCGTTTGTCAAAGCCACAGAGCGTGGAACATGCAACCCGGAGAGTGAGCCTCTGTAAACTGGGCTGTGGTTGACAATGCTGCGTCTTTCTCAGGATTGGCCCGTCCGTTGTAACAAATGTAGCAGAAATGTAGCAGGCTGTTAGGAATGAAGGAGGGTGTGTGTGTTGGGGGAGGGAGCACATGGGACTCTGTACTTTCTGCTCAATTTTTCCAGAAAGCTAAAAGTGCTCTAAAAATAAAATCTATTAATTCGAAACAAAAGAAAACTAAACAAAAGCCCAGCCTTCTTATCCTTCGGGAGTGGCCTTGGCTGACCCGGCCTGAGGGCCCCCTACTCCCGGGCTCAGGGTCGGCCTCCTTGCTTTCTGCTGTTTTCTTGGCCTATTGCTTAGTGTGCCTCTCCTGAGGGTGGGCTCCATGGTTTCAGCCTCTCTGTCTATCCCCGGCCCAGAAGCCATTTAGTTCCTAAATGTCATTGTTACAAATGTTTGGAAGTTGGTATTTGAGTGGTCAAGCATCGAGATTCCCAGTGTTGTCCACGTGCAGCCTCTGAGCACGTGGTGTGAGGGGTCCCTTCTGTTGCAAGGCGACCCCCACTGCGCCGCCCGCCCCCCCCCCCCCCCCCCCCCCCCCCCCCGCGACGCTTTCTCGTTTGGCCCTTCAGCTGTGTCTGAAGGACACCCATTTCCTGTCCATCCTCACCTGGACAGCAACCACGCTGCGCTGGTCCCCCCCCCCCCCCCCCCACAGGCTCCAGGGAAGAAAGGAAGGGAGCCGGTTAGGCAGTTCCTGGAGCTGTCACCAAGGGGTGACATTGGACCAGCGCAGCTTGGTTGCTGTCCAGGTGAGGATGGACAGGAAATGGGTGTCCTTCAGACACAGCTGAAGGGCCAAACGAGAAAGCCTCACTTTAGCAAAGCCAGACGGTAAATCCTGAACCCCCGGGGCAGTGGGGGAGGATGGTTGCACCACCAAGTTGTCTTCCCTGCAGAAGGATCTACGGGATTCCTTTAGACGGCAGGCTATCAGGAGCACTTGAGATGGGGCTTGGTGTTCAATGTCTGTCCTTGGAACCCTGGAAGCATGGCCATTGCCACCTGGCGCCCCTGTCCCAGCAACACCTCCTTGGAGGGACAGATGGCTTCCTCTGAGCCTGTCTGAGCAGCTTCAGCCCTGGGACGCCTCTTCCGGGAGGCCTCCCTGATGCTCCCCTGATCGCCCACGCTCTGCATGAACTTCTCAGGCTCCCCCTCCCCGTCCTGTGAGTTTTCCTCTCTCCGTCTGACTCGGGAGCCCGTGGAGAGCAGAGGCAGCATTTCCTTGCACAGGGGCCGGGCGTCTGCCGGCACTCCGTAGACATCTGCTGTGGGAGGGAATGAGTGACGAGTGGACCCCTCGCCCGGCTCCCTCTGGCCTGCGCTGGGGTGGGGTCTGACAGGAATTACCTTGGAATGTTCTGGCTGCCCCAGGCTGGCGGGACTTCTGACCTGCAGGAGAGAGAGAACTGCCCAGCGAGGTGGGCCGGGGGCCTGGCACCCAGGCTTGCTTAGAGAGCGGCTCCCCCTCAGTGCAGGGGCCCCTCCCCGGGCCAGTGCAGCCCGGTGGCGTGCCCTCCTGCCGGCCCTGGAGGCCAGGGACAAGTTGCAGCAGGGAACAGCTCAAAGAGCTCTTCTCTAAGGAAGTGGGTTTTGGGTTTCCTTTTCCCAATTTTAAAGGTGGTCTAGTGGTTAAGATTCGGCGCTCTCACCACTGCGGCCTGGGTTCATTTCCTGGTCAGGGAACCACACCACCATCTGTCGCTTGTCACACTGTGGCAGCTGCGTGTTGCTGTGTTGCTGAGAGCTATGCCACCAGGATTTCCAATACCAGCAGGGTCACCCCTGGTGGACAGGCTTCAGCGGAGCTTCCAGACTAGACCGACTAGGAAGAAGGACCTGGCCACCCACTTCCGAAAAAATTGGCCATGAAAACCCTGTGAATAGAAGTGGAGCCTTGTCTGATACAGCCCCGGGAGGTGTGAGGATGGCGCAGAAAGACTGGGCAGGGCTCTGCTCTGCTGCACACGGGGTTGCTAGGAGTCAGATCGACTCCCCGGCACTAAGAGCGACAACAAGCCTAATAACCATGTTTATTTTTCTTTTTCTGCCATGACAAATTGCCACAAACTTAGTGGCTTAAAACAACACATACTTATTCTCTCCCTGAGCTGGGGTCCTAAGTCCCACATGGGTCGCCCAGGCCAGAGCCGGGCCGTGGGGCTGCTCCTTCTGGAGGCTCCTGGCGAGACTCTGCTCCCTCTTGCCCAGCTTTCGAGGTGTCTTGTTCCGTGGCTCGTGGCATCTCCTCCATCGTCACAGCCAACACGGCAACGTCTCTCTGAGCCTGTTTCTCACATCGTCACTTCTCTCTCGGACTCTGACTCTCTCTCTGCCTCCCTGCTCCCCTTGTGGACCCCGAGATTACACTGGACCCACACAGATCGTCCAGGACACCCCCCTGTCGTAAGGTCAGCTGAGTAGCAACCCCAATTCCAGTTGCCGTGTCGGGGGCCGGGCATGAGGACGTGGACATCTTTGGGGGCTGTTATTCTGCCTGCCTGTCAGAGTAACTAAATATGGGAAAACAGAAGAATGATCGCGGTCTCGCCTGCACGCCAGCAGGCCTGGTGTTCTGTGAGGTTCTTACCCATGAGCGCGTCTGCCCAGTGGGGACAGCACTTTATTATCCTGGTGTGATGCTTCCTGGGCCTCTGCTGTTCTCCAAAGTGAACCATGTGGACGATAGTTGACATGCGCCCGCCACCGACTGTGTGGTCTTGTGTGTTCCCTGTATCGCAGGTGGTCATCTTGGTTGTCATAGGGACTGCAGGCTGTTCTGTGGGGGACGTGCCTCCTCCCTAACCGACCCTGAACTGCCGACAGGAAGCCTCATGTGTGAGCATCTGATCGGAGTCTGCGGGTGCCTTTTCTTTACAGGAATTTCTCTCTCTCCAGCTTGCTCTGGCTCTGGGAGGAAGAAACCACGCGAATTTAATTCCATCCAGCAAACAGTTTTGGACGTGCCAGTTACCATGACAACCTCATAAAATGTGTGTGACTTTTTCTGCCCCGGGGAGCTTATAGGGGTCTCTTTGGACCAAGGTCATGGAGTACAGTCTGGAAACTGGCCTTCTGGCTTCACACACGGAGCTCCAGTTTCCCCGTGGGCCGCCCTGCCCCACTCCCCATCCTGGGAACTCCTCGCGGGGCTGGGGGGCTGAACGCGGACCCACGAGATGGCTCATCAGCACAGCCAAGTCACGCAGTGTCCGGGTCAAGGCCGTCCACTCCCTCTGTGACAGGCTGAGCCCGCCTGGCAGAGGGGCTCCAGTGGCCACAGAGGCTGCTCTGGCTGTTCCCAGACGTCCTGCGGGGGGGTGGACTGGACACGAAGGCAGTTGTGGTAGGCCCCCACAGGGCCTGGCAGCCAACACAAGGCTTGGCAGCCAATACCCTGCCCCCAGGCAGGGGTGGGACAGCTTTTAGAACTGGGGGTTTGTCTCAGGCAATTCTCTCTTTGATGGATATTCAGAAGTATGCCGGCAGATCCTCCACCATAATTGTTTCCTTGGCCAGAGGCAGGGCTGGGTCAGCCTTTGGCTGCCAGCCCCAGTCCTTGCCCCACCTGGCAGATGCTTCCCTGGGAGCCAGGAAGCTCAGCCTTGGCCTGGGCCCCTGGGAGGGAATGTGGTCCGGGAACTCCTGGGACAAGCTGAGGCGGGTGCCAGGCCTGCGGCTGGGAGAATGCCGGTGGAGGACACGGAGAGGGCTCTGTGCGGCCCTGCGGGGCCTCAGCGTTGTCCTGACAGGCCACGCTTCCACGGAGAATGGTTGGGGACTGGGTTCCGGCTGTTGTGGGCCTGGGTCCCAGGCTGGGCCCTGGGGCTGTGCTGCTTCAGGCTTCTATTTCTGTCCCAAATGGAAGTGAACACTGACGGGGCTCATTGCTCTCCACGGAGTCCCTTGATCCCCCAGCTGTCCTCCTGCGTGTGCCTTCTTCTCCCTGGTTTAGAGATGAGGAAACTGAGGCCCAGAGGATGTGTGCAATGGGTCACGTCCACCCAGCAGCCAAGAGGCCAAGCCAGCCTGGTTCCGTGCCCAGGGGACCCCACCCCTGCTTTTGGGCATGTTTCACCCATCTTCCTCTGAGTGCATTGGGGGCGCGGAGGGACAGAGGGGTGTGGGGGTGGAGGGAGGCGTGGATGTGCAGAGGGAGGCATGGGGGCGTGGACGGAGGGGTGGGGGGGTGGAGGGAGGCCTCTTTCGGTCTCAGGACGTCTGAGCACTGGCTCTCATGGGAAATGTCCCGGAGATAGGAGGAGCACACTCTGGGGTTCCCCCCTTCCTGCACTGCTGTCCAAGCCTGGGGGGGCGGGGGTAGGAGTGATGTAGCCACAAGCCCGGGAATGCTGGCTCCCAGAAGAGGCCCAGAGCCGCCAGAGGGAGCGTGGCCCTAGTGACACCTTGGTTTCAGCCCAGTGATGCAGATTTTGCGCTTCTGGTCTCCAGAACTGTAAGAGGAAAAATTTCTGTTGTTTCAGCCACCAAGTTTGTGGTACCTGGTTGCAGCAGCACCAGCACACTAGATAACTACCTCTGGGATACCCTGGGCCCCTTGCATGACTTTGGGTGATAATTCCTGCTCCTTTGGGTGAAAGCCAACGGCCCCTCCTGCAGCCCTGCCCTGACCCAGCCAGAAGTCTGAGACCTGCAACCTCGATGCCCCGCCTTCTCAGCCTGGTCACTGCTGGAGCCACTTTCTCTCCGTGGGTGACTGGCGATGCTCCCAGCCCAGTGTCACATGTTTTGTCACCACTTCGTGTGGCCCCCGTGGCATCTGCTCCCAAGGCTGGCTGAGAGCCCCCACAGGGGCCTTGTCTTATCTGTTGCAGGGGCTGGAACCCCCAGCCACGGCATGCAGTAGTGTGCGTGGGGTGGGGTGCCAGTGCTCAGCCCCGCCCTGAGCGGGCTCCTGAGGCAGGCCCAAACCTTTCCCTGCTGGGGTGCCGAGCAGGCATGTCGGCCCACAGAGCAGGCTCGCACAGGGAGCCCCCCGTCCCGCTGCCCCCAAGGGAAGGAGGGGCCGGCTGGGCTCTGGGAGCGGAGCATTCCTGGGGAGATGTATAGGCACCAACTGTGCCTCCTGCCCAGGGGGAGGTTCCGCACGTTGGTGTCGTCTGGCGAGCTGGCTGTGGGGATGCTCCCGGGCACCCCTCTTCCCAGATGCCGGACCTCCTGTCCTTCAGTGGGCATGGGGGTGAGGGGCTGCCCACCCCTCCACAGGGGGGTACCTTTCCAAGCCCCTTGAAGCAACGGGCCCTTTGTGAAGTCCAAACATGAAGCTAGCCACCCTCCTCCCATTCTGCAGCTCCTCCACCTCTGTCTCCAGGGCTCTGTTTGGCCAGCTCCGGTCCAGCTGGTTTTCGTCACCCTCTCGGCTGAGATCAGGGAGCAGCCCTGGCCTGTCTAGGTGACACCTGGCTGCAGGAAGGCAGGATTCTTGGCCTCCTCGGCAGGCAGGACCTCATAAATCCTGGCTCCTGACAGGTAGCCCAAGGCTGGGTGGGCAACAGGGATGAGGGCTAACTGTCCCCACAGACCGGGTGAGCTAAGGCTTGGCTGTCTCCCCTGCCTGGTGGGCTTGGGGCGGCCTCCCTTTGGGTGTCTCAGCTTCCGTTCTGCAGGGTGAGCCCTCCTCATCCTCATCAGCTCTCCTTCATCGCGGGTGGGTAATGGAGTCCCTGTCTGCCCTGTGCCCTCTCCCCCGCCTCCTCCTACAGACTCCCAGGAAGGGACTTGGCATGCTCAGGGACACAGGGCTGATGAGCAGAGCCCTCTCACCAGCAAGTATAGTTCCAGGGGTCACCAGGTCACTCAGGGCAGCCTGGGGAGGGGGCAGGAGCAGGCCGGGGTCCCGGGAAGGGGGTCAGGGGTTCCCCATGCTGAGGTTGGGAGTCGGGGAGTCGGAAGAAAGAGGAGGAGGAGACAGAGCAGGTGGGAGGCAGGACTCCCTGGGCAGGTGAGAGGCAGCCTGGCTCTGAGGCCCTGATGGTTAGTCTGGGGGCTGGCCTCCCCCGACCCTTGGAGGGTGGCTGTGCTTTCTCACTGCCCCTGCCGCCCTTGGACCAGAGAGGCTTGTCTACCCTGGCCACAGGGGCAGCTGAGTTTGTCTGCAGGAGGCTCATGGTGTGGAGTCTGGCAGGGTGTAGTTGGGGTCCAGCTGGCAGGCCACAGAAACGCCCAGCTCAGAGCCCCGTCAGTCTGGTCAGAACGCACGGTCTCTCTTCCATGTTGGGAGACTGCCTCTCAGGGTCCTGCCTCTTGTGTGGATTGGGAAGCGACAGAGGGTAAAGGCTGGGTTCCCAGAGGGTGGGCTCGGGCAGGGTGATGCCCTGTGGCTGGTTTCCTGGTGGGAAACCCACTGCCCAGCTAGTTTGTGGCTGGCGTGCTGCCACCTGTCCCACTCCCCTAGGCCAGCTCTCATCCTCTCCTGCGGGAAGGCATGGCTGAGAGAGCCGTGTGCCACCCTCTGGGGGCACATAGGGAGGGTTAGGGGGCAGTGTATCCTGGGCAGGCCAGTGTGGTACAGGTCCCCTGGCTCAGAGCCGGCCCGTGGCAGCCGGGGTCCCGTTGGGGGTGGGCGAAGAGGGAGGGACAAGGCCCTGCATCCTGGGAACCTGCCTGTCTTGACCTCGCATCTGGCCAAGGAGGTTTCCATCTGTCACCCTGATGGCATCTGCTCCTGAGGGAGGCCCTGCAGACGTGTGCAGACCCGGCCGACCCTGGCCTGACCCTGCACTGCAGACTCAGTGTTTGGCAGAGCCTCTCCTTAGTAGTGGGGCAGGGGTGATGTCTCCACATCCCATCCCTTCCAGGCCCCCCCGAGGCCCTGTCACTCCCAGCAGCCTCTACTCCAGAGTGATTAATGATGGCTGAGCGGTCCAAGCACGCAGCCTGTCCCCAAGGGGTCTCTGCGCTGGACCTGCTGACGGGGACTGCTACGTCCCCAGCTTTGTGCTCCTTGGAAACAGGCTCTGTCCGTGTGCAGGGAGGTGGGGGCCACCCTCGAGGAGCCCCATGGTGTCTCACTGTGGGGAGGGACGGTCCCCGGGGCTGGTAGTGTGTGGGGCATGCCCGGCCATGTGACCACCCAGGCCTGGCTCTGGGAGCCTGGAGCCGTACGCCTCGCCTATGCTCCATCCAAGGCCCACAGTGGCCACCCAGCCCCGGCTGGGCCAGACTCTCCCATTCCACCCGCCTCGGTACCTCATGGCTGACCTGAGAGCCCCATCGTCGCATGCGGGCTGCTGGTAGAACGGAGGGGGGGGATGGGGGGGGTGGTGGTTCATGGAGACCAGCTCTTCCAGGGTGGGCACACTGGCCCTGGGGGCATGGGCCCCCTCTCGGCCCCCTGGGTTTGGGAAAGGGGCAGCATGCTGAGGGCTCCTCACTCTGCAGCCTGTGGTCGCTGGGCCAGCTGAAGGGGCAGGGTTTTCAGAGCCCTCCTCTGGATCAGGTGGCCGCTGGCTACCTGGCGCCTTTGCAGAGTTGCTGCCCCCTGAATGAGGGCCCCTCTGATGTGCCAGAGCCAACCAGGAGCCGAGGCCTGGGCCCCTCTTCCTTCTGTACCAAAACCCTGGAGAAGTGGAGTGTGGGACCCAGTGTGAGGAATACTTCATGTTTTTAAAAAGATTGGGGTGAAATTCACATAACATAAAATTGGCCCTTTTGCAGTATGCAGTTCAGTGGCCTTTAGCACGCTCACAGCATGTGCAGCCACCGCCTTTGCCTAGTCCCCAAACATTTTCATGCCCAAAGGCGACCCTGTGCCCATTGACCAGTGGCTCCCATTCCCTCCTCCCTCACCCCAGCCCCGGGCGCCACTGAGCTCCCTGCTGTCTCTGTGGATTTGCCAGTCCTTGAGATTTCCTATAAGTGGAGTCGCAACATGTGGCCTTTTGTGGCTGGCTTCTTGCACTCGGCATTGTGTTTCCGAGGTTCATTCACACTGTACCCGGTGTCAGTGCTTCATTTCTTTTAATGGCTGAGTAGTCCGTTGTGTGGATGGACCACGACTTGTTATCCATTTGTCCACTGATGGACGCTGGGTTGTTTCCACCCTTGGGCCGTGGTGAGTAGCACTGCTGCGAGTGTTCTCGGACGGGTACCCATTGAGTCCCTGTCTTCAGTTCTTTGGGGCAGATGCCTACGAGTAGAATTTCTGGGTCACGTGCTGACTCTGTTGAACTTGTTGAGGGAAATGTTACTTTCTGCTGATGGAAGAGTCTTCCCAGGGAGGAGAGGGCTGGGGCAGCCAGCCTTCCCCTCACCACCCTTCAGCCTGGCCCCTCGCTCTGTGTGACTTCTGCCACCACCTGCAGCTTTGAGGGCAGGGGTCCCTGGGGTGGGGGGTGGTGAGAAGGATCAAGGGCCAGCCTTGTGAGTCAGCATCTACATCCCACACTACATCCCACACGGGGGCCTGGCTTGGGGGCCAGAGGCAACTCCATGCTGCAGCCTCCCTCCAGAAAATGGGGACGGTGCCCCCGCCCCTCCCCCAGGAAGGAGCCCACTCTCCCTGGATGGATCCTTAGAAACGCTGCCCTCCCCCAGGTGGCGGGGCACTGCTGGGCCGGTTACATGAGGGGTCAGGGTTTCGGGGTGCCTGCCTCATGAGCACTTGCTGATGCTTTCTGGAGCAGAGCGCTCTCCACCAGTGGCCAGATGGGCCTCCAGCTCCGGCTCCAGGCTAGGAGTTGTCTCTTGGCCCTCAACCTCCTGACCCAGCCTGTGCTCAGTTCACCCCTGTGACAAGCCGGAGTGAGGGGACTATCTGGTGCTCAGGCTGCTGGGCTCCGAGAGGGCCCCCCCCCCCAACTGGCTTCCGGAGCAGGAAGAGCGGTCAGACCCCTGGGTGGTTTCCTGGGTGGTGCATCACCCAGGTATAATTCCAGATCTGCACAGGCCAGGCCAGAGCTGGAGTGGAGTCCTGTGGGGCCGGCTGCTGGGTCAGCTTCTGGGGGGAATGGGGGCTTCAGGGAATAGCCCGTTGGAATTTGGCTCCAGGATGCCGCACACTGGGGTCCTTGGTGAATCAATGGATCATTCTGGAAGCAGCCAACCAGTGAGGTTTGTGCTGTACATCAGTGTGGGCCAGTACTTCCCAGGATCTGCTCCCAGAAGCCCCCAGGCAGCCCCAGTCCCACATCCAGACCTGGAGCCCTAAATACCTGGTCCTGGGGGAGGAAGGGAGTCTGGGGGCATTGCGGAGGAGCCCTCACCTGCTCCTGGAGCCGAGCCTCTCCTTCCTGGGCCTGTGCAGGGAGCTCCAGGCCCTTACGCCGCTGGTCTCCCTCTGGCCACATGGCCTCTGCCCAGCCCCTGGATTCCAGCCCAGGCTGGGCTGCGGCAGTCCCCTCCCCCGATGCTGGCTGGGTACCCACAGCTGGTACCCACAGCATCCACAGCTGCCCCTCAGCCTTGGGCTGCCCCCCAGCCCTGGGGCGCCAGCTTGAAGGGTCTGTTGTTTGCTTTGGTTCTTGATGGGCGACACCCACAGGTGGCTGCATTTCAGGATCTAGGGTGTGCAGTAAGCTTCCCTCCCGCCCCCCTGACTGCCAGGGACCCAGGAGGCTCCCACGGGGCACCTACGCTTCCAAATTCATTCAACAAGCACTTGAACACCTGCCATGTGTGAGGCTTTGTGCTGGGTGTTGGAGTTAAAACAATGCACAAAAAGATGAAGACTCCCTACCCTGAGGCCCACGTTCCGGAGGGTGCTGCGTGCACGGTCTTTCGCTCGTCTGTGGGTGACGTGGGATTAAACAGGGCGCCTCGAGAGAGGGCGTGCTGGGCGGCGGGTAAACAGGCCCACTGAGCAGGCAACTTTGAGCCTGAAGCGCAGTGTCTGGGCCCTTCCCCCGTCGTGGTCCCCCCCTCCCCATGCAGCCCACTACCCAGGATGGTGGAGTCGCTTACGTCAGTGTGTCCGAGCCCCTAGCTGGTTACACGGCGGGCGCTCCGCAGAGGGGAGGCTGCTGAGTCTGCCCTGCCGCTCCCTGGCCCTGGTCAGGGCCCTCCTCTCGGTCTGGCAGCCACTGCCTGGGGAGTGGGCGTCGCCTCTGCTTCTCTCCCGGGGGCTCATGAGTGAAGTTGCTCAGTGTTCACTGAGGGTCTCCTGCAGCCCTCTGCGTGCCTGGCCTGGGCTGGACATGGGGACCCTGAGACGAGTGGGACCCAGTACCCACGCTAAGGAGGCCCAGTTTAGCTGTGGGCTAACACAGGTGCTGAGCGGCTGGCCCAGTGCAGAGCCACAAGAGGCTCAGCCCAGCCAGGGAGTGGAGGGGGCTGCCTGGGGCTGCAGTGGCCGCCTCTCACCCTGCTGTCAGGCGCGGTCATGGTGGGGTGCTCACATCATGGGCAGCCATCCATTCCTGGGTGGCCGGGGACCCTGCCGTGAGCAACTGTGAGAGAGCTTGCTTGGTCTCCAGCCCCGCCTGTCTGATGGCATGCCCTCCTGGCTGCCCGGCCAAGCAGCCTGAATGTCGGTAGAGGTCTCGGAGCTTCTGGGCAGCCTCAGACCCAGCCCGTTCCTTGCCCACCAGGCCTGGCCTCTTGCTATCTCCCCAGGCCTGGTAGGGAAACCCTGGGCCCCCCAGCTCTGACCCCTGGGCCCCCCGGCTCTGACCCCTGGTCTGAGCTGACCTCCGTTTCGCCCTGCGTAACTGTCCAGGAATTCCCAGGAAATTCTGTTGGTAACCTCAGCAGGCCTGGGCTGACTGTTGCATTCCAGCAGTCCCGAGGAGGGTTCCAGCCACAGCCTTTCCCGTGGGACTGTGGCCACCCCTGTACCCTGCGACCGGCTCGGGACCTTCCAGGGAGCTGCCCAAGGATGTGCAGAGATGAATGACAGGGCAGTGTGGCTCAGTGACTTGGCCTCTGTCCGGGGTCTCCTAGCCTGCTCTACCCTCCTTGCGGGAGCCCAGTACCCCGCCTGACTCACATGCCACATGATCCCAATGGACCAGTGTGTAAGGAGAGGTGTGGGAGCCCCCGCCAGGGCTGGGCAGCTGTGAGGGCAACTCTGTGTGAGTCCTCCTGGCCTCAAAGCTGGGAAGCCTGGCAAATCGACAGCTGCACCCAAACACACACAGAGCCCTTCTCCGGGGCTCACACACACAGCTGCGGCCCCTTTTAGGGAGCAGGGCCCACTCCTGGGCCAAGCTGTGCCCGAGTGGTGTTCCTGAAAAATCCCACTCAAATGTTGGAGGACCAGCTTGTCCTGGGTGCGGGAGGGGCCCTGCCAGTAGCGTGTCTCCCTGCTCCTGGGTTCACACGTCGGTTTCTGCTCTCGTGGGCCCTGTCCGGAGGAGTGGGATGTGCCCGTCTCTGCTGGACAATGTCCTCTTGTGGCATGCGGGCCCTGAGCCTCACCCATCTGAGGCCTGGGGTTGGGCCATGGCTGGGAGGGAGGTCCCCGAGTGGCCCGCCACTCACCTGTGTCATCCCCTCAGACGTGAGCAGGTGTGGTGCTGGCAGCGGGGGCTGTGGGGGCTGACGCTGCAATGCTGTGGGGGCTTCTGCCCCCAGCCATCAGCAGTAGGGACACTGCCAGACTTGCTGAGGTAGTCCCACTGCCTGCCTGCCATCACCACCCAGCCTTGGCCTCCCTGCCCTGGCTGGTCCCCAGCCCCCCAGCCTGCTGTGAGGGGGGCCTCTCAGGGCTCTGGGTGATGTCCAGCTCCTCGGGGTCCTCCCCACCCCACTCGCTCACCATGCCATTAGGAAGGCCCCATGTCTCTCCTGAAATGAGCCTTGGGGGACTCAGAGAACCTCATATGGGTGGGGGACACCTGGGGGCCATCCAGGGGGAATGAGGGGGCTCTGCCCCAGGGGGATGCAGGTCGTGGGCCCAGAGCTGCAGCTGGAGAGGGAGCGTGGGCGGCCAGTGGTGCCAAGTGCAGGCAGCAGGGCCAGCGACAGAGGGAGGGTGGGCATGTGCCTGGGCATGAATGGGGCGCCAGTGGGCACCCTGTTCCATCAAGGCCCTGCTGGGGCCCCGGGGCTGGAAGCTCTGGGCATTCCCTGTACCGCAGCCCTGCCATCACTGACAGGCTGTCTGCAAAATCACGAACAAACAGAAAGAAAATTCCCCTGAGAGAGAAGAGAGAGGGAGAGAGAGAGGGGAACAGATTAGGGTTGAGGCGAGGAGAAGGCAGGGGAGGCCAAGGTGGGGCCCGCGCCATCCCCCCATCTCCGCCTCACTCCTTCATCTGTGCTGTCGTCCGCCCTCACCTGCCCCCAGGGCCAGGTCTGGGCTGCTTGGCCCTCCCGAGAGCCGAGAGCGAGTGCCAGTGTTGGCCAGCGGGCATCTGCTTTTCCTCACCCCGTATCAGACAATCACTGTCATCTCCCGTCTCCCAGAACTTCCTTTCCTGAGCAGAACGCTGCCTCCAGCTGTGCCGAGGCCAGCTGTGAGCCATCGGTCCATCAGAGGGCGTGGGCGGGGCACAGCCTACTGGGCCGGGTGTCTGGGCCTCGAGTCTGCCCTGGATGTTCTGTGGTGTCCCTGAGCTCCTGCAGGGGGAGGGGAGGGGAGCAGTGCAGCAGAGATATCACAGTGACCCAGAGCTCGCGCCCAGGACCTGGGCCCTGGCCTCCGGGAGAGGGCTCAGGAGCAGGGCTCGGTGAGAAGGGGAGATGACCCCACGTCACCCACCCGCTTCCTGCCTTTGGCCTTGGTTTCCCGCTCTGTGAAACGCGCCCTACTCGGGGGGACAGAACCTGCCGAAGCCCATACTCCCACCTCAGGATATACCCAGTGCAGATGGAGTTGGGGAGAAGGGAGGAGTACCCCTCCCCAGACCCAGGGTGAGGGGGGCGGCCCGGCTGCCAACGTTCTGCTCTCCTGCTAGTGTCCTGTAGAGTGGGGGTGAGTGCATTGGTGTAGGGAATGCATCCTGGGGAACACACCATGCCCGGGGCCAGCTCCCCGTGAGCACCAGCCCCCACCCCAGCTTCCCAGCCTCTGCATCCAGGGATGATGCCCACACAGACGACAGAGTGGCCCCTGACATGTGCCCCTCCACTGAGGTTCTCCTGGGCTTTGACACAGCAAAGGTGCCCCTGGAGGATCCTGGTCCTTGCCAGTGTCTGCTGCTGGCACCGGCCCGACCTCGCAGGCCTGGCCTCTCTGGGCCTTTTCCTCTGTATCCGGGGTCTCCCATGTGAGGGGCTTCCCGTCCAGGGGCCTCCCAGGTTGAGGCTGGGCCTTGGGTTTCTCATCCCTTGCCTTGTCCAGTCCTTGGCCCCCAGAGCCTGCTCAGCCTGTGGGGTCTGCAGCCTCAACCTCTGGTCTATGTCTGGGAGGCCCCTAGTCTTTCAGGTCAAGGGCTCGCACCAGGTCCTGGGGGACGTGCTGGGGCTGCCCCAGAGCTGGGGGTCTTCCGTCATGTGCTCTGGGCCCCAGGTCAGCACTGGCATGGCCAGTGATATGTCTGCAGGTCCTGTAAGACCACAACTCAGCTGCCGGCCGGAGCCCAGCACAGGGTCAGCAAACCCAGCCTGACTGTGTTTCTTAGGAGGCGCTGGAGTCCCTCCAGCCAGAGGCTCCCTAAGGACGGGTGAGGTTGTCACCATCTGGCAGAGTTGGCTGAGGGCAGGCGTATGGACAGATAACCAGGGAGGAGGCCAGGCAGGAGGGATTAGCCTCCGACTCTGCATCCCGCTGCACCCACCCCTTCCTCCCCACCCCTCCCCTTCCCCAGCCCTGGCCCCCCGGGAGTTTGCTGACCCCAGCTCTGCGTGTTTGGGATGGCTGGGGCTCCGAGTCACCGCATGGCCGGGAGGGCTCTGCTGAGCGCCAAGCGCCTGCTGTTTTCTCTGTCTCCGTGCCAGCCGGCCTCCCCCGAAACTGCAGCTCCAGCAAGCGAGCAGGGCTCGTGGGGCGCCGGCTGGCCACGTGCAAGCAGAGCCGACAGGAAATCAAGATGTTACTGTGGAGGCAAGGCTGGCTCTGCTCGCTCACACGTGGGGCCTGCACGCCGAGTTGATGGTGGGTGAGCCCAGAAACCGCTCGGAGTAATGAATCGATGCTGTAAAACGGAACGCTGGTGCAGGAGCCTGGCGGAGGGCGCCTTGGCCCTCACTCCGGGGGCATCGCCAGGCCGGTGTGTTTGTTGTGTTCTGGGAGACCGTCCTGGAGCAGGAGCCGGGCACTCTGTTCCGCAGGGAGGCGGGGGCGGGCGCAGTGCCCAGGTGAGGCCGCATGCCTACTGCTTCCCCAGCTTCCCAAGGAGGGCGCAGCCTCTGACAAATGCCAACCCTCCCCTGACCCACGGGCAGGTGGGCTCAGACCTGTGGTTTAGGGAGGCTGCAGGCCCTGGGGAGAAATGTGGGTTCCTCCGTAAAGTCCAGGGCGCTGAGCTCCTATCCAGGACTGCCCAGCTTTCCATGTCAGCCCCTCTGGGGAGGCCACTCTGGGGCCACACTTTGCTGTCAGCAAGGCCCTGGATGAGCTTTAGCTCAGCCCCTTAGGTGAGTAACTCTGAACCTCAGTCTCTTCACCTGGAAAGTGGGACTAATTCTCTTGCCTCTTAGGGCATTGGAGAGGACTCAGGGGAGATGCCTTGAGGCTCATGGCCCAGCGCCTAGCCCCCAGGCCAGCTTCAGGGGAAACCGCGGTGGAGAGAAGACCTGTCCCCCCGGAGCTGAACCCATCCTCTGCCTTGGCCTTGGGGCACCTGCCCTCCTCTCCAACTTCACTGCCTCCTCCAGACCAAGGTCTGCAGGACTGTGAGGGGCTACATCCAGGCCCAGGGTGGGAGAGACCCAAGACCCTCCCCAGGCTGGGGAAGGGGAGACCGACATCCAGGCCCATGGTGGGGACCAGGACCTCCGTCAGGCCTGGGGGCCCCTTGGCGATGCTCCACCCCTGCCCGAGGCCCTCTCATCTCCTCCCCTGTCCTCTCCGCTGTGGGCTGGTGGGGATGCTCAGTCCTGTAAATGCCCCCCACTGTGAGATGGGTCCAAACCTTGGTTAGGCCCGACGGTTTGGCCTGAAGACTGTAGTGACATTGGATTGGGGAGGATTTTTCAGTCCTGTTCTGAAGGAGAAATTAATGCTGGTGGTTGGAGAAAATCTGGGTGTCTCCATGGGGAGATGTGAGGCTCGGGGTGGGGCCTCCTGGGTCGAGGCCCACAGGCCTGCCTTCCCACGCTGGGCTGAGACCGTCCTGCTGTTCCCAACCCTCAGTGACCCCTTCCTTCCAGGAGATAAGGAGGGCCTGGGAGAAGGGCTGCGGGTGACTGCCAGGCAGGGCTGGGCAGCAAGCCGGCTTTCTCTGGGCGGAAGTCCTTCTCGGCCCAACGTGAGAACGGCTGGCTCTTTCTGTGGGTGTCTACCCCTACCTCTCAGCTGCTCCTTGGCTGTAGGGGGTCCAGGGAAGAGCTGGGGTCTTCAATGGGGTGTCTGTGAGGAGCCTGTGGAGGCTCAAGGCCTTGGCAGATAGTTACCGTGTCCCTGCACTCCGACCTCTGTGAGCCCGGCTTTGACGTCTGTGCTGAGCAGACGGTTTCGCTGCCCCCATGCTGGGAAGCCGCCCTTCTCCATAGCAAAGGGGACCTGCTCCAAGGTGCGTGTGCTCAGGATCGCACGGGCCATGGAGGAGCCTCTCGCTGAGGCCTTGCCTGCCCGCCCCCGCCCCACTCGGCAGTCACCATGGGCTCTAGGCCGTCCCCTGTCTGGGAAAGCATCCGAGGGATGCAGTCACCGTGGGCTCTACGCCGTCGCCTGTCTGGGAAAGCATCTGAGGGATGCGTCCGGACAAGTGCTTCCCTCTCACACCCGCTTAGCTGGAGAGAGGAGACTGCCAGGTTCTCCCCATCCCGAGGGAGATGCAAGAATGTGGGAAGTGACAGGCCTTGATTCCGAAGTCTCCGGGGCTCTGGCCCGGGCTGGGAGGGCTGTGGGCTGACCCAGGCCAGCTGTGCTGTCCTCCAGCCTTCAGGGGGTCAAGGGGAGATGCCATGGACCCTCATCATGGTGCCCAGCGTGGGGCCCATCTGCACTTCTGTTGGCCCTTTGTTGGGGGGCTTTCCCTGACCCCTTTGTTGGGGCAACACCAGGTCCCCCTGAGGGCAGGACTCCCCCCACCAGGGGAGTCTCTTGAGAGGTCTTAGTGCTGAAAGGACTTTTGCATTTTGCGGGGGAAACCCTGCTCTTGCTGAATCAGGAGAGCAGGAAGGGTGGCAGCAACTGTTATGGTGGCCTCAAGAAGGCTGCCCGCCCTGTCCAGCCTGCACGCCAGCCCAGGCCCGGGCTGCAGCCCCCTGCTCTGGGCTGCCCAGTGCTCGTGGCCGCCCTATGTCCCTCATTTTATAAAGTGGAGTGGGAGGCCCAGAAGGTGCGGTAGTGCATTTGGGGTCACACACCAGGGGGAGCCGGGCATGAGGGATGAAGCCCAGGGCCGTGCTCTGGGGGTAGGGGCCCAGCGCTCAGACTCCATCCAGGGGGTCCCCTCCCTTATCCTCTGGCCCGCCAGCTTCTTAGGAGCTGGAGGGGGCTGCTTGCTCACTCCCCGCTGTCCACACTGGCAGTGCCTGGCACGTGGTGGGCATTTGGTGTGTATCTGTTGAGCAGCCTGCCCTTATAGATGTGGAGCCTGAGGCTGGAGAGGAGGCCTGGCAGGCTCATGGCACACTGTGGGCTGTGGAGCCCAGCATGCACTTGGGTATTCCTGTCACAAAGACCCTGCCTCGTTCCTGCGAGGGCCGGAACCTGGGCCTGCCCAGCCAGAACATCTGGCTGCCTGTCCTCCGGACGCGGTGAGGAAATCTGACTGTGAACCACAGTCCTTTGAGGCAGGACAGCGACGGTTTCACCGAGGCGCCTGCGGCCAGAGGCCTCCTCCGTCAGAGGTGGTGAGAGTCGAAAGCTTTCATTTCGCAACTCTGGCTCCCTTTGTGCCTCTGGGGAGCAGATTCTGGCAGGTGTGTTCTTGGTTAAGGCCAAGGCAGGAGAAGTAATAGCCGTCAGCGTTAGCAGTCAGAGCCAGCCAGTGACAGAGGCCTGCCCCATGGGCCTACCCTGACCCCCCAAAGCCCAGGGCACTGGGCAGTTTCCCGGGAGGAGACCCCAAGATCTGTAACCTACAGGCATCGAGTTGGCTGAGCTCTAGGTGTCTACAGCTGGCCACAGGACCTGCAGGTGTCGGCAGAGGGGCAGGGGACAGAGCTGGATGTGGGAGCCGGAAGGGCCGGGCTCGCACCCCTGAGCCCCGACCTGGCACAGGTATGACCCTCAGAGGCCGCAGTCCTCAGACTCAGGGAGCAGAGGGAGGAAGTGTGGGTGCGGCTTCTGGCAGGGCTGGAGGCGCGGAGACTGGCGTGTGCAGGCCTGGCCGGGCGGGCGGCCGGCCCTCCTCCTAGCCTTGCCCGGGAAGGGCAGGCCTCACCTCCCCATCTGACGGGGTGAGAGAGTTCTTCCTGTCCATTCTTCTCATCCACCACTGGGTATGGTTCCCTTGCCCGTGTGTTTGTGCTCGCCTGGAGGGCCCCCTTCCACCGGAGTCCGGCCTCCTAATTGGATTCTCCTGCTGCCTGTATCTCTTGGCTGCCTCTTATCTCTGTCCCTCCTGTCTGTAGCTGCACCTTCCCGCCACGCCTCCATCTGTCTCTTCTCCAGGCTTTCCTGAGAAGGGGAGCTGAGCCAGGCCTCCACCCCCACCCTCTCACCCCCTGCTACTCCCGACCCTGCTGGGCAGCTCCGGACCCCACCCAGTCCTCAACCAAACCCCAGAATCCCGTGGTCAGATCCTCATGGCTTCTTGCTCTCCAGGGTCTGGCCAGAGCCCTTCTGGGCGTGGGGTGGGGCGTGAGCGTGGGCTGGGGGTGGGAGTGGGGTGGGCGGTAGCACTAGAATCCAGAGGGGAAGGGCTTTTCCTTCCTCCTGGCGAGGAAATGAGATGCCTGTAATAATAAGACCCTCAGGGCTAATGCGTGTTCCATGTAAAGACCTTAGGGGGAGGGTGTGGACGCTCAGAGCCAGGGACTGACCCCTGGGCAGAGCTGGGGAGTCCTGTGGGCTTAGCAGTTGCCTGTCTGTGTTTATGTGGATGGCAGGCTGTCCCCAAGCTCAGTCTGTGCAGCAGGTAGCCTTGAGGACTCGCGGGCGGCCTGGGGGCGTCAGAGATAGGAGGGGCTGATGGCTAGCTCTGCCAGCTTCAGGTTTGGGCACCTTGGAGGGCAACGTTGGCTGGCCCTGGGCACCCGGCCGGATCAGGCTGTCACCCCTGTGACTTCAGAATCCTGTGATCTGCTTGGCCTTTGGGTGGGAAAAGGACAACAGGAGGGGTGACCGATGGGCCCAGCAGGCTGTTGGGGGTGCCTGGGCAGTTAATTTGCCGGTTCGTTCTGGCCGGCTGGGTGCCTGCTGCGGGTCAGGGCCAGTTACATGGCTTCAGCCAGACTCCCTGCCTGGCATTCACCCCTTCTCGGGCTTCCCTGCCTCTGCACCAGCAACCCTGCACTGCCCAGATGTCCTCTGACAAGGCGGCCTACGAATCCTGCCCTTTGCCCTCTATCTGTCCAAAGGCCAACCCAGGCCCACCTCCTCCAGGAAGCCTCTCCAGCACTCAGCCTTCACCATCTCCTTTCCTCTGAGTGCAGGTTGAGCCCCGGGGCTATCCATGCACCCTTTCTTTGGTCGCTGCTCCCTGGCATCTCGATGCCCCCAGTAAGAGCCAGGCCTTGGGGGCTGTGCCCGTGGTGGGACCCATGTCAGTATTCCAGGGTGCAGGCTCTCCCGGGGCTGGACCTGGCCTTACCCGGCCTTCACATGGCTGCAGGGGAGTCCCGGCAACAGAGAGCCGCCGAGAGGACCTTGTCACAGACACATACACGTATACACTCGTGCGGCAGCCTCTGGCATGGCTCTGGGTCTGGCCGGCAGCAGGCGCCTCCCCGGGTGGCGTGGGTGATGGAGGCTGCTTCATCTTGAGCTCCCCCAGGGGGCCCATGTGTGTAAGAGGAGGGGGCTGCCCATTTCCGCCTGGCCCCAGCCAGGGGCAGCCGCAGGCAGGAATGGCAGCTGGGCTCTCGGAAACAAGCGTGGTTTCAATTTTCCTTCCTTTGGCCTGGGTGAGGAGCGAGAGGGTGATGGGTTTACCACGAGGCTGGCGCTCGGCTCCTGAAATAAACTGCAGCCGCGGCCGTCCTGGTGGAGGGGGCAAGGGACGATCTGGGGGCAGTTCTACTCCGTCTGCATGGAGGGGGAGGACTGTGTGTGACCCCAGACTGTAAACTGACCTCCTGCTCTAGGCTGGGCTCTGGACATCAAGGGTGCAAACAGCCAGGCCGGGTGTTTGTCACCTGGGGGACCAGAGGTGGCCAAGGAGGGCTTTTGGGCTGAGAGTCCTTGAGCACCCTAAGGCAGATTGAAAGGAAGCCAGAGAGGTGCGTGGCCTTCTGGCACCTCCCTTGCCCCTGGGGGGGCCTCTTAGGGGCTGGCTGATCACTGGCCTGTCTGTTGACAGTCCTCGTCCCTCTGAAGCTCCCGGGTGGCACCCACACCCCACACTGCTCCCCCTGGCCTTCAAGATCCTCCAACTCGGCCTCTGCCCTCCCAGCCCTGAAATCAGTCACGTGACCCGCCCAACTTCAGTGGGAGGGGGAGGGGAGTTAGCGGAGGTGCTGGCGAGGCCTGGAGTCTTGCGCCTCCTGCCAGTTGCTCCACACTCACGCGGCCTCGATCTGGGTCCACCTGTCCACCTGTGAGTGGGCACGGCCTGGCCCCAGCCCCTGCGCAGTGCCCGGCACAGGGGACACCGTGGGTATCTGTCGGTGGTGGGCTGCTGCCGCCCCACCCTGGGCCAGCCGTGCCGTGGACCTTCACCTCCAGGCCAGGCGTCTTGGGATCATGGGCAGTGACTTCTCCGAGGGCCACTCCTCTCTCTCACACCTCCACCTGCCTGCAGCGGGTTCAGTTCCTCCTGAGACTTTGGGCCCTGGGAACGCCCTGTCCCCCGGCCAGATGGGAAGGACCAGGGTCCAGATCGTGGGTTCCGCCCTCAGAAGCTGCACCAGGTACCGTTGGAGGGCCTCCTCAGCTCGTGCCTTGACCCCTAGGAACCTGGAGGGGCGGTGTCAGGCAGCCCCCACGCCCGCAGCTGTCTCCTGCTCCCAGGCCCAGCCAGACTTCACCTGGCACCTGCTCTGCATTCAGAGGCCGTGGTGGCCTGCGGGGCGCCTGCCTCGGTGGGTTAGCAGCGTGTGATCAGGTCCTGGACCTTGAGGCAGAGCAAGGCGGGGCCTTGAGAGGCCTCAGGGAGGACTTCAAGGAGGAGGTGTTTGTGAGTACCGAGGAACAGACACCCCACGTTGGGGGTGGATTTTGCAGCTTGGCCGTGTTCTGGTTCCTGAGGGCCCCCAGCAACGTGGCAGGTCTGCCCTAAGGCCCTGGTGTCAGGGGCCTGTGGTGGGACGGATCTAGCACTAAGGGGGAGCCATGGCATTCAGGGGGCAGCATTGGGCCCTTGCCCCAGCCCGGGTCCTGGCAGAGGAGCCCGGCGTCCGCCCAGCTTGGAGAGGAAAGCTGGAGCCGGCCTCGCGGGTGGGGGGCGGCTCCTTCTGCTGACACACAGACATTCCGCTGGGCAGAGCCGCCCAGCCGCCTTTCTGCATTGGGAAAGCATTTCCCAAACAGCTTCCAGACCCCACAGCCACAGGCCTAGATGCGCTCGGCGGCACTGGGCAGGGGGGTGGGGAGGGCAGTGGCGTGGCTGTGAGCACTGTCTGGGCTGCCAGTGGCATTCTGCACTTGGCAGGCTGCGGGCCCCCATGGCCGTGCCCCAGTCCCCATGCCCGGCCTGGTGAGGATGGAGGCCCAGAGCCGTTGGCACCCCCAGTCCTTCAGGGAGGTGCTGCCAGAGCTCATCCATACCATGAGTTGTCCCGGGCTCTGAGGACCTGAATGTAACCTTCAGTTGGGTGGGGAGACATCACTGCACCCAGAACCATGT
The DNA here is from genome assembly GCF_021613505.1 of Equus quagga. Taxonomy (NCBI): domain Eukaryota; kingdom Metazoa; phylum Chordata; class Mammalia; order Perissodactyla; family Equidae; genus Equus; species Equus quagga. Next base: position 46,640,398 of record NC_060271.1, read on the forward strand.
CCTGTTCAGAGAGGGCAGACAGGCCATTGTTGAACGAAAAGAATGAATGCATGAGTGCGTGAGTGAAGGACTGGGTAAGCAGAGAAGAGGGCTGGGCCGGGCACCGGCGAGCACAGAGGTGGCCACGGCTGGCTCTGGGGTGAGCCAGCTGGGGAGGTTTTGCAGAGAAGGTGACCTCTGAGTTGGCACTTGACAGATACATAGGAGCTCACTGTCCATCAGGCAGGAGGAAGGACAGGCATCTTGGCTGCTATGGAAGCTGGGACTCCGGGACGGCCAGGCCACCCAGACAGGATGGTAGGAGCCAGCATCTAAAGCCAGAGCTGCCTAGAAACGCGTTGCCCAGGGTCCAGCTCAGAATCTGAGGGCCCTGTGTGGCCCGGCCCGAGGGAGCCCCGGCACTGGGTTCTGGCTCACAGTCCAGGGATGCCCGTGGTGAGGGGCAGTGGGTGAGCAGGAGAAACCCCATTTGCCCCTGCACGGGCACCCCTCCTCCTCCTGGGCCTCTGCCTCCAACTCACTCAGGACTTTCTGGGTGCCCACTCAGAGGGAGCCACCAGGCACCCACTGGGGCCCCTTATCTCGAGGAGCCTGGACGAGGTGGCCCGATGAAGACAGGATTTGGGTCAGAGTCAGACGTGGCCCCCCTTGACTGCCCCCCTCTGTCCTGTGTGACCTTGGGGGACATTGGACTGGGATGTCAGGAGGCCTCTTGTAGCTCTTGAAGGTGTCCAGGGCAAGAAAGACGGTGTTTGCTTTGCCCAAACTTGTCACAAAGCATTCGGAAAGCCTCTTGCTTCAGGAAACTCCAGTTGCTTTTTTATTGACTGCCTTCCTGCTCCCTGGACCCCCTGGGCATGGAAGCGGGGGACACTCCTGGCTCCATTTGTCCTTCCCAAGTCACATGTGTCCCATAGCTTAAGGCCCATGGGCCCCTGAGCTGCCCTAATCTGGCCCACTGTACAGATGAGGAAACTGAGGCCCTGCAGGGTCTTGGGGCTTCTGCCATGCAGCCCTTCTGTGCGTCAGGACCGACATCTGCTGCCTCCAGGCTGTGCTCTGCTCTTCCCCAGCCCTGCTCCATGCCGGTCGCTGGGGACAGGGGCCCGAAGCAGCCCACCCCCACCCCGGGAAGGTTGTGGGAGTGAATCAGCCCTGATCAGCTGGGATGTGACTTGGAGTCCAGGTGGATACAAAAAGGTAGTGGCGGCTTTGAGGTGAGATGAGAGGGCCAGAGGACTGGTCCCCAGCCAGCTTGTGGGTGGGGAGGTGCTGGACCTGGGGAGGGAGCAGTGAGGGTCCCTGGGTTATGGCTATTGTGGGATAGGGACAGTCCTCAGGTCCCATGACTCTTCTCAGGCTGACCTGGCTGGCTTCCAGGATGGCTTCAGGACCATGGCTGCATCCGCCACGGAGCAGGGAGATGGACAGGTCCCAGGATACTGGCCCTCCGGACTTTGCTCTGGATGCTGCCATGGGTCTCACTACTCAGCCTGGAAGTGTCTGCCTGAGCAAAGGGCCTCTGTGGTCAGGGGGTTGAGCATGCAGACCTGGCCACCGACGTTTATGGACTCTTACTGACTCTCAGTGAAGCACTTTCCCCATCATCTCATAATCCCCATATGAGGCAGGTCTGTGATTATCATCCCTTGTTACAGATATGAGCACAGAGAGGTTCGTGGCTCACCTGGGGCCACACAGCATTGCCCCTTACTAGCAGAGCTGGGGGCTTGGCATGGGGAAGACCAGTGCTGTCTAATAGAAATAGAATGTGAGCCACACATGAGGGCCAAATGTGTAGTCTTAAGATTTCTCGAAGCCATATAAAAAGATAAAAAGAAATCGATGAAGTCAACTTTAATAATATATTTTATTTAACAGAATGTATCCAACTATGATAATTTCCACATGTAGTCAATATAAAAAGGGTTCAGGCAGTGGTTCGCCTCTTACCCAGGCCCAGAAGGCGGTGCGTGCTTTCCTCCTAGCGCACGTCTGGATTTAGGACGCGCTGCACTTCAGGTGCTCAGTGGCCACGGGACCCGTCCCTGCCGGGGGCCTCGCTGAGGGGCTCCAGGGCTCTGCCCTCCCCTCCCACCCCTGACCCTGGGCAGGACAGGGCGGGAGCCCTTTCCAGGGTGGGCGAGACTTGGAGGCCAGGGGTGGCCTGCTTCAGACACAGCTGGGGACTGAGGCTGTGCCTCTGAGCAAAGCAGGGCCCAGGGGTCTGGGGTTGGAGGCACGTCCATGGCTTCGGCAGCCTGACCCCTGGGGCTCACTGCTCCTGCTAGCGAGTCCTCCCTTCGCTCTGGCCCTCTCCCACCTGCTGTAGGATGCCGGGATCCCCTTGCCCAGGCTCCATCCAGGTACCAGCCCTGGTCCAGTGGAGGGCATGATAGTGCTGGTGCCGGACACTGGGCTGGGGGGCTACAGGCAGCTGCTCCCCTTCCAGGATTTCCACGTTGGTGGGTTGGCCTCAAAGTACCTCTGGCTCCCCACACTCCCCAATCTTGGCAGAGCTCAACCCCATCCAGCTGCCCCCACGAAGGCCCCTGGTGTTGCCAGGGTGGCCTCCTTTGCCACTTTGGTGTGTTTTCCGTGTTGGCGCTGGGAACACACGTTTGTGCATGTGTGCCTATGTGTATGTATGTGCCTGTGCATGTCTGCAGGGTTCTGTGTGTGTCTTATCTGCATGTTTGCACACGGGTGGGTCTGTGTTTGTGCATGTGTGTCTGCGTGGGGGTGCCTGTGTTTGTGCGTGGGTCTGGGTCTGTGTCTGTGTCCCGGTACGTGAGCGCGCGCTGGAATGCGCGGGGCGGGTCGGCGGGCGCCCGCGGGGACCAGCTCAGCCCCGTGGGGGTGGAGCCGGGGGCGGGGTTGGGGCGGCCCCTCGGGCTCCGAGGACTTGGCCTTTACCTGCGGGGGGCGGAGGGAAAGCTGAGAACATAAAGGCGAGGGGCGGGGCGTGCCGGGCCGCAGCGGCTCCCGGCGGCGCCGAGCGGAGGCGAGCAGGGCGGCGGGTGTGCGCGCCCGCCCGGAGCCGGGAGTGGGAGCCCGAGCCCGCCCGGCCGCTGGGCCGACCCGCCATGGAGGCGTCCCGGGGCCGCGGCGGGCTGGCCGCGCTCTGGTGCCTCGGGTTCCTGGGGGGCCTGGCGGGCGTCGCGGGCACACACTACCGCTACCTCTGGAGGGGCTGCTACCCGTGCCACCTGGGTCAGGCCGGCTACCCCGTGAGCGCTGGCGACCGGAGGCCAGGTGGGCGCCGGCTGGGCTCTGGGCGGGCGGGCGGGACGGGAGCCTGCTCCACTGTGCGCTCCCTTTGTTTCTTCTTTTTAAAGTTTGTGCCCATTGCGTCCTGACGGGTCATAGCGCGGAGGCTGGAGGGAGCGGGCGTGGCAGTGTCCGGCAGGCTGCCTCTGAGGCAGGGCTCATGTGCTCTGAGTCATCGCATATTCCCGTCCCCTCTCGGGCCTGGCTGCGGGGGCTGCTGACGGCAGATTGGTTTCTTGACCCAAGGGAAGAGAAACATCCCCTTGCATTTGCTGCTGGGCACAGGGGGTGCCCTGCCTCACAGCACTGGCAGCTGTGTGGGTCAAGCAAGAAGGCAAGCTCCAGAGAGGCCCCTGCACCCCTTGAGTGTGGCAGGCACCATCCTTTCTGCCTACTACCTGCCCCCAGTCCATGGGAGCATGGTCAGCCTAGTGGGCTTCAGGGTTAGCTGGGAGGACCCCAGCAGCCTATGGAAAGTGGATACATCGCTGTCCTGGGTCCATCCTGCCCCTCCCTGCGATTCAGATCTGGTACCCAGTCTGGGCCAGACTCCTTGCAGGAAGCTCCTTTAAGTATCCTTGAGATCCGAGGAGCCTAGAGCAGGGCATCCTCAGGAGCGTGAGATGGGGCCTGGTGTGCAGCTCCCAGCGAGTCATCACCTGGATCACCCGGCAGCCGCTCCCCTCCAGACCCTCCCAGGCCCCTGAATGTGGCACTGTGCAGGGCACCTGGTCTCCTTGGAGACATTGGTCCTTCTCAGCTGTCCTCTGGGCCAGTCTCTGCCACACTTCATGCCCCGAGGGCCCACAAAGCACTGAGCTGCAGGCCCTTGACTATGGCAGAGTCTCCTGCTTCCCCTGACTTTGTTACTCGGCCAGCTGGGGCCCAAGCTTGGTCCCCACCGGGTAGGCAGCCCTCCCACTTGGTGGCTCAGCCAAGGCTGGGCCAGCACTGTCACTCCCCCACTGGTGGCACCAAGTGCTGTGAGACTGTGCAGCGTCCAGAGGCCTGGGCTGGGCAGGGCTGGGTTTTGGGGAGCGGGAGCCCCCGCCCTGCTCTGGGGCCTGCTGGGGCTTTCAGAGGGGAGAGACGGGCCTGTGGATAATGGGGTGCACTGTCCGGGGATGAGGACCCTGTGGCATATTTGGGGGGAAAGCAGGACTCTGAACTTCCTGATCACCTGAGTGGAGCTTTCCGGCAGAATACCAGAGGGCTCAGGTTTTCACATAAGTATGAGGGAGCTTCAGAAGGGGCTTATTTTGGGTGGTTTCCGAAAGGGTAGCTGATTCGACCCTGGCTGTGCGCTCCTGGGCCAGGAGCTGGTATGGCTGGCTGACAGTTGGTGGAGACCCCACGGGTTCCCAATAGGGTTGTGGTGGGCTCCCCGAACCACCACCTTTGCCCCCCTCAGCAGACACCACAGGTCCAGCCAGGCTCCCAGGGGAACTGGCTTGGTGTTGGCACAGTGATGTGTCACCATATGCCAGTGTACGAGGCAGTTCCCATCCCCAGGCTGCCCAAGTCCCTCGTCACGCATCTCAGCTGATGGCAGCCACAGGACCATGGGGACCTCCCTGCAGAACCCTGACCGGGCTGGTCATTAAAATAGGTGCAGCCCACAGGGTTCTGGGCCACAGGGCTTTCTGACGGTTCCTCCCTGTGCAGGGGGGCACTGCACCAGAGCTGTGGAGGCTGGACCTTGGGCTGGAGAGGGCTGAGTGGGTTTGCCCTGGGCTGAGTGCTGACGCTGAAAGGGGCAGGTGGCCTCCCGGCTCCCTTTCAGCCTGGGGGTGCCCACACCACCGTGGGGCCCAGGCCCTCTCTGTGGTGTCTGGGAGAGCGATGTTTTCTGCTGTAGTTTCAGAGTCTAGCGGCCGATGCTCAGTTGGGGACCCACCATTCAGGCTGTCTCAGGGCGCTGGTCCTCCCACAGGGATCACTGCCTATTGGCAGTGCAGCATGAGGACAGGCCTGCCTGACGGACCCAGGGAGTGCAGCCAGCCCCCCAAAGGGCACAGCTGACCTCACTGTGGGAGTCAGGAGGCCAGTCTGGCCAGGGTGAGCGTTTGGGAACCTGGGTTTCTGAGCCTCTGTGACCCGTGACTCTGGAAAGGACTTCAGAGACAACAGTGATGTGCTCTGTGTTCAGTTCCTGTGGCTGCTGTAACAAAGACCCCAACCTTAGTGGCTTACAACAGCGCCTTACAGTTCTGGAGGTCAGAAGGCTGAAATGGGCCAACAGCCAGGTGTGGGCAGGGCTGGTTCCTTCTGGAGGCTCTGGAGGGAGAGCCCACTTCTTGCTTTTCCAGCTTTGAGGCGGCCAGCATCCTTGGCTTGTGGTCCTTTCCTCCATCTTCAAAGCCAGCAGCACCGCACCTTCAAATCTCTTTTTCTCTGAGCTTCCTGCTTCCCTCTGATAAGGCCCAGTGATGACACTGGGCCCACCTGTTTCTCCAGGATAATCTCCCTTCTCAAGGTCCTTAATCCTACGTGGAAAGTCCCTTTTGCTGCGTAAGCTTCCAGGGAGTAGGATGTGGACCTCTTTGAGGGGCCATTATTCAGATGACCACACTCTCTTTAAAGACCAGTGAGCCTGTGGCTACTCAGGTCATGGCCGCTACCAGGGCCTGGGTCACAAGGCCAGCAGCTGTGGGGGGGTTGAAGCCGGCTGAGAACAGCTCTGTTCTGCCACCACGTGGCGTGGGCTGCCTTGGGAGCCGGCCGGCAAGGGTTAGGTAACTCCATCTTGCCTTGTTTTGAGTGTAAGTCATTTCTAATAAAGGGGCCTTAAGTCTCAGAGCTGGAGGGGACCCCGGCAGGAGGTCGTCTGGCCACATGTCCCGCCTCCAAGCAGCCTTCCGCTGCCCAGAGAGGCGAAGGCGGAGGCCTCAGATCCTTCAGCCTTGAACCGCCCCCATGTGTTCCCATATCCAGACCTGCTAACAACCAACAGCGGGCGCTGGAAGCTGTGGCTGAGCCTCATCGCCCGCCCCCTGCCTGTGCCGCTGGTCAGGGACCCAGTCTCGCCGCCTCCTGACCGCCAGGCAGTGCAGCTACGGGTGGGAAGGGCTTGGGGCTGGGGTCAGCATGCCGGCCCCTCCCGAGAGGGCCTGTTTTAGGTGGGATCGGGACTTCTGAGAGAGGCCAGGTCCAAGGTGGGCGGCTGAGTGTAAGTGTTCCCATCACTGGGCAAGAGGGTGGTGAGAGCACGGGTCACGTGTGTGGTGGTGCCAGGGGCAGGAGCTGGCTGTCAGGGCCAGTCCAGTGGGAGGGTCCTGCCGACCAATGGCCGTGCCCTGCTCCGGCGTCCCATTCCTGCTTCTTCCCAGACTGTTTGGTGTCCTTGTGGCCCTCAGGGCTGCGGGGCTGGCCCGAGGGGCAGACGCTCTCCTGGGCTCCCCCACGTCCTGGACATCATGCTCAGGTTCACCTGGGTCCTGCTCGAGGATGCGGCCCCCCAGCCAGGTGTCCTAGGGGCTCAGGAGCATCCTGCCCTCTGGAGTCCAGAGCCCCTGAGTCAGCGCCTCCTTGAGCCGAGTGTCTGGAGAGAGCCCTGGGCAAACGCTGAGTCGCCAGCTGAGAGCTGGTTTCCGGAAGCCAGTGTCCCCTTGGGCTGCTGGCTTAGTGCCTGCCTCTGGGGCCCTGTTGGAGGCACATCAGTGAGCTGGAACGACAGCCCCTCTGTCCTCCTCTCCCTGCTTTGTCTGCCAGCCAGGCAAGGCCACTCTAGACTCACTGAGGCCTGGTGGGTCTGCCCTCCTCCTCAGACAGCACCCATGTGCCACCTCTTCCCCCAAGGCCTTACGAAGCAGCTCCCTATGCCGGGGCTGTGCTCCATGCATCACATCTTGACCTATCAGGGACCCTTAGGGGGATCTCAGAGCCAGGGGTCTCTTCTCTGAGCCCCCTTAGGTGGGTGCTGCCCGCCTGCCCTGCCCTGCCCTTCCCAGCTGGTGTGGGTCTGCCCCCCGCCCCCAGCTGATCTCCCATAGGAAGGCCCTGAGCCCTGAGCCCTCCCCCCTGCACCCTGGTGCGCTCTGCCCCCTGCCTTCTTGGGGCTCTGTTGGGGGTTGTTAACCCTTTGCCTTCAAGCTTCTCCCCGATTACCATCCTGGCTTCGTTCTGAGGCAGCCCACAGGTCCCCATGGTGCAAGTGAGGAGATGTTCTTGGTCTTGTCTGTCCCTCTTCTCTGAGGCAGCCTCAGGGCTTGGGAGGGACCCAGCGGTCTCCCCAGAGTGGACGTGGCTTCTGCAAGGATCAGATGGCCCTGGAGGTCCAGCCAGAGATCCTGGCCTCCTGGGGTTAGTTTGGTGTCATTTCTGGAATGCCAGGCGCATTCTCAGAGTGTGGACTGGTGGCAAGATCTCTATGTGTGGGAGGTAGAGCCTGGCGGGCAGGCTCGTGGGACAGCCAGGAGGAGCCTCACCTGGTGCCGCTTTGTCGCCCTTCAAAAGTGTGCTCAGGGCTGGAGTTTTAGGACAGGAGACTTGGAGGGGGGCGTTTTCATGGGGACACTGGTGGGAACTGGAGAGTGGAGTCGTGGTGGATGGCGTGGCCCTGTCGGATTACTGAGCCGAATTAGAAACATCAGCTCTGTGCGGCCCCTGTGTCGTCCCCCAATAGCTGCGTTTCCCACACAGCCGAGGACTTGCCCCTTGAAATCATGTTTTCTCCCAGGGGAGCCATGTGGAGTGGAATCTTCAACTGTCACTTTGAGCCGAACACAGCCCTCCCCTGTGGGGCACGGTCCTCGGTTAGGGCCTGTTGTCCAGGCCACGGTGCCCGAGTGCCCCAGGCTCTCTGCTGGTAGACATTCATGAGCGAAGAGCATCTGTCCATCTGTCTCCCCTCTTCTCTGGTCCGGGAAGCTGGCCACCTGTTTGGCGAGACCGGTGTCTGAAGGTGTGGCCTGGCCTGAGGAACACGTGCCCGTGCCTGGCGCTCTAGGGCCACTCTGTCTCTGTGTCTCTTGGGCAGTCAGGTCCCTCCTGGCGTTATCCTTGCACACAGATGTCTGAGGCAGCCTCTGCCTCCTGCCTTCCTCCCGGTCTGTTTTGTCCACCTCAGTCACTGCCCAGGTTGGTGGAAGTGGGCCTGGAGGGAGGGATGAGAGATGAGGCAGCCGGAACCTTCTTGATATCTCTGCGTCCCTGCAGCAGGAGGTGACCCTCCTGAGGGTCAGCCCCCTGGGCCTCCAGCCCTGGGGAGGTTTTTCCAGCCCCTGCACCTCCCAGCTCAGCTCCTGGGGAAGCTCCCTGGCCTTTAGTCACTTTCCTGTGGCCTGAGCCGTGGTGCCAGGGGGAGGAGCACGTGTCCTGCGCAGGTGCGGGTCATCCCGTGGTCTCGGGTGTGGAGTGTCCTCCTGGAAGCGCAGTGCCTAGGCCCTCCGCGAGGTCCTGTGCTTGGGAGGTCTGCTGTGCTGGCCTCCTGTCTCCCTGGCACAGGGAGCCCATGGGGGGACCCCAGGATGACACCCCCTGCACTGGTTTCCTGGGGCTACTGAAACCAATACCACAATAGACATTTGTTCTCTCCCAGTTCTGGAGGCGGGAAATCGGAGATCGATGTGTCGGCAGGGCCACACTGCTGCTGAACCCTCCTGGGGAGGACCCTTCCTTGTCTGGTCCTTCCAGCCTCTAGTGGCTGCCGGTGCTCCTTGGCTCATGGCCGCCTCCCTCCAGCCTCTGCCTCCTTGCGTGTCTCTGACCAGGACCCCAGGCACTGGATTTAGGGCCCTGCTTATCCAGGATGGTCTCATCTGGATCCTTAACTAGTGACATCTGCAAAGACCCTCTTTCTGGATAAGGTCACATTCTGAGACTCTGGATGGACATAAATTTTGGGGGGACAGTGTTCAGCCCAGGACGTACCCCCTGGCCTGCCCTCTCTTAGGCTCTTCCTCTGAAGCCTGCGCAGGGGCGTCTCATGAGGTAGCGGTTTCTCCTTTTGGCCTCGTGGGCCGCAAAGGAGGGGCTGGGTTGCACTGAGAGCATTTCTGGATTTGGCCTTACGATGAGTGTGTGCTCCACGCTCAGGCTGGAAAGGCACTAGGAAGCAGGCGTCCCCTGACCTGAGTCTGCTCCCCCCGCAGCCACTGCACTGGCTGGACCACTGTTCCCTGTGTTCTGGCCGACCCCCGGCTGCTCCCCACGTTTCAACTGACCCCCGGCTGCTCCCCACATTCTGGTTGCCCCGGAGGTGGTGGCTCTTCCTCCTGAGCAGGCCGGCCAGGCCTCGGGGATGGGCCCTGCCTTCTCTCCACTCTGCTTCGGCAGGCGTGGGTGAGGGGCTCTGGGAGTGTTGCAGGCCTGGTCTGAGAAGGAGGGTCTTGGGTCTGGGCCCTGGCATCTGGGCTGAGGGCAATGTCCTCAGTGAGGGGGCTGAGCTGGGGGTCTTGGGGCCACCACAGAGTAGGTGGTGTTAACACAGGGTACTGGCTGTTAATCCTCGGCCCTGTGTCCCTGCCTAGATGTGGATGAGTGCCAAGTACACAACGGTGGCTGCCAGCACAGGTGTGTGAACACGCCAGGCTCCTACCTCTGCGAGTGCAGGCCTGGCTTCCGGCTCCACGCAGACGGCAGGACCTGCCTGGGTAAGTGCCCCTGCAGCCTCGGGAGTGGCCGCCCCTCCTCCGACCTCGGCCTGGTCCCTGCACTCCTGGGCTGAGAGGCCTGCTGCAGCCTACCGGCTCAGCGACAGCTGCTGTTGTCGCAGCTCCATCCTGCTGAGTGTGGTGTGCATGGAGCCCGATGGCTGGCTTGCCTTGGGCCTTGCCAGCTCCACTCTGATGGGGGAGGCTCAGGCAGGTGAAAGAAGGTGTCCTGAGCCATGCCGGAGCTGGCCCCTGTGATTCTGGGCCCCTGTGACCTTGAGCACCCTCTGCAGCCACACCTGAATCCTGCTGGGGTGCTAAGACCATCTCCCCGGCGGGGGAGGGAGGGCCTCTCATGACTTGGGGAGGAGCCCCTGGGCCGCCATCCTATTGAGGGTCCTCTGCAGCAAAAGCCGCGGTGGTGGGTCAGCAGGGACCCGGGCCTGGTTGTGCTGTCCCCAACCTCAGGGGAGTCTCAGATGCTCACTGGATGGTGGGGGATGCTGGCCAGAAGGCCTGGCTTGGGGCAGGGGCAGTGTGAGACCACCCTTGGCCTGCAGAGCTGGGCTTCCTGGACCCAAATCCCCCCACCCCAGCTTCGAGGGACTAGGGGATTGGGCTGTGGCAGGCGGGGATAACAGAGAAGGGGTAACTGAGAAGTGGGATGCCAATGCTTGGTTCCTCTGCAGGGTCTTTTTGCTGTGAGAAATGGGCTCAGTGGAGGCGCTGTGGCCACAGACTCCTGCCCCTGCCTGCTGGGGAGAGTTATGGGGAGAGAAGGGGAGAGCACCAGGTGGCCACTGAAGCCGAGGGTGGAGGGGCTAGAGGCCAGGGCTTTGGTGTTGGGCAGTCAGTGTCCACGCCTCACCCTCCCTTGCCCCTCTCCTGGCTGGCTCTGGACACAGGTGCCTGAGGCACAAGACTGACCCCTCCCTGATGGCCACTGTGTCTGGGAGGCTGTGTAGAAGTGGTTCTCTTTCTGCCCTGGGGATCCAGAGCGGCCGGGCGGGCTCTGAGCGCCTTCTTCCTGCATGCCTTGCTGCCATGTGGCAGGGCGGCCTGCCAGCCGTGGGGGGGCCCTCCCTGCACACACTCGCACATGTCCCGGCCGCCGCTCGGGAGGAGGCAACTGGCCTGTGAAGTTTCTCTGGGTCCGAAAGTGGAAACAGATGCAGGAATGTTGTGATGTGCTTCAGACAAATACGACACGGGTGTAGCCCCCAGCTGCTGCCTCCTGGGGCGGGAGAGGAGCTCCTGGAGCCCATAGCCGTGGACTATGGCCTTGGGGTTCTCTGGTCCCCCAGGCGTCCCAGGTGTCCTTCCCACACCTCTCCTCTGGGGCAGGTTCTCTTTGGAGAAGGGTGTCCCTCGGGGCCGGTCTGGGGGGCCAGGTGGGGACTTGTGAGTGCCCAGTGCTCCCTTCTTGCTGTTGACGCCCCTGGGAGGGGCCTGGGACACCCCCTCCCCATCTCCCTAGTCTCGCCCATCTGTGCTGCTGGTGGCCTTCACTGAGAGGCCAGAAAGGAGGAGGGCTGGGTGGGGACGGGTGAACAGCATGTGAAGGGGAGGGGGCCCTTCAGAGTTTTGGAGGGACTGGTAGTGGCCTTGAGCTGCTGGCTTCGGGAAGCCCGGGAGGGATGCCCCTCAGCCTTGCCCCTGGCCCTGGCCCTGCCCAGCTCACAGTGGACCTGACGTGCTGACCTGGGGTGGGTCAGGGTGGCCGGGCATCTCAGATCCTGGAAGACAGACTTCCAACTCGGGGCTGGTGGAGGGTACTGCCCGGCCCCTACAGGCTGCTGGACTCTCCTGGGGCTCTGAGGGGGTGGGGCTGAACTTCCCGCCACTGGGAGGTGTGGGGCCTTCCCTGCTTCTCTGGGACTCCCAGCGTGCAGGGTGTGGGAGGAGCCAGTGCATTGTCCAGGGTCACAGTGGCACCTTCTGAGTCCAGACTGCCCTGGGCCTCAGCAGACGTTATAGGAAGAATCAGTCTGGGAGCCATGCGCTCTGTACCTTCCCCTCGCCCACACAGGCCAGGGGGGCGGGCTGCACAGCTGGGGTACAGCCACTCTGGACCCTCCCCGGGGCCTGCTGGGGTCCCCTTGTGGGAGGGGTGCTTGAGCTCTCCTGGAGCTTTGCAGGCAGGCAGGGAGCAGGCCCAGGCACCTCCTTGCCCCTGGCCGCCTGGTGTGAGGATGATAAACATGCTGGAGGTTGGGTGTGGAGAAAGTGCCCGCAGGGATGTGACAGCCTTCCAGGGTACAGGGCGGGATTGCCCTGTGTGCTGGACCTTTCAGGGTGGTGCCACATCATGGGGCCCTAAGGGATCTGGAAAGTCCTCAAAGGAGGCAGGCTTGAGGGGGTGCTTTAAAACACACAAAGGAGGCCTTGAAGCAGTCATCAAATTAGCTTCTGAGGCAGGGAGAGGACAGGAAAAACACAGCCTTTTTTCATCCCTCCCTTGCAAAAGAAATTAGAGAAATAAAACAGGAAAGGTTTCAATTATTAAAAGTGAGAATATGCAAGAAGGATTTTGCCATTGGCCCCAAGGCCCCTGAGCACCTAGTGTCCCACCCTGCCGCCCCCTGGCCAGCCTGGCCCCAGGAGAGGCAGAAGCAGCCAGGCATCCTGGGGTGCCCTAGGGCCCTCCTAGGTGTGTCCCCCAGGCTCTGGGGTGGCCCAGGGCTGGTGCACCCTGCTTCTCACCCTAGGGGCACAGAGCCGACTCCGTCTGTCCCCTACTTGTGGAAAATGGGGCCTGCAGAGCAGTGGCTGGTGACATGTGTAGGAACGTCATTCTTGCTTTTCTTCAGCACCTTGCAGAGCACCAGTGTGTGAACCTGCAGAGGAGACCAGCTCCTGGGTCTGCAACATGGCGCTGGGGAGCCCTCCTCCTCTGGGCGACTGGGCACTCTGAGCCAGTGGCACCTGCCCAGTAGTCCCTTTTGGACCCTGCCCTTGGACATGGCTGCTTCCCCATGTTCCCCAGGGTGAGCAACACACCCGGGGCCAGTCTGAGGAACCAGGATGTCACTGGGTCAAGCAGCATGGGGTCCTTCCAGGCCAATGCCCTGCACTGGCCTCTTGGAAGAGTGGGGCTCTCCATCCTCCTCCCCTCGCCTTAGGCCTGTCGGGCCTTTTGGACAGATGCGGTGGGGAAGACTCTGCTGTCAGCATGCATGCCCCTGGTGGCCTGGCTGCCTCTCCCATGTCCCCTGTCCCTGGAGTCAGATGGGCCTGACTGTGTCCACAGCATGAGGAGGGTCTCCCCAGCCACTCCTTCCCTTAGGGCTCTGCCATGGTGTGATGTGTGGCCTCAGGACAGACACTCCCCTCAGGCCTGGGTCTCCCCGTGGGGGCTGCACAGGGCCCTCAAGCCCGCTATTCCCTCCACTCCTTGGAGAGGAGACCCTGGGGAGGCCACTTGGTCCCCTGGAGGCTGCTGCTGGCAGCGCATGGGGCGGGTACCAAAACCACAGGCCGCAGAGAGATGGAAACAGCAAGACTTGTGTGCAAGACTGCAGATGCAGCTCCTTGACTGTTTCCTGATCCCCTTCGAACGGAAACAGGCAGCAGGACGGGGAGAGGGGAGGGCGGCCCCATCCTGCGAGTCTGCCCTGGGAAGTGGGGGCTTTTCCTGAAACCAGGACCCCAAAAATGCAGCCTGCCAGCACCCAGGACGTGGTGGCATGGCCCCCCACCTCCCCCCCGCCAGGATAGCCAGGGGTGGCCGCAGACTGTGGGCTGGGCACAGAAACCCAACGAGGAAGCGAGGGCTAACTGGGGCCGCGCGTGGAGGCGGGCCATGGGGTTAGAGTCGGGTGTGAAAGGAGGGTGGAGCTGGATTCCAGCCGAGGCGTGTGTGGGGTTGGGTGACAGGGGAGGAGTGAAGGATGGGGATGGGCGCCAAGGGGCTGCTGCAGAGCCTGGGGTTCACGCCTCTGAGTGCCTCATCCCAAGGCGGGCAGGTGCTGGGCAGGACGGCCAGCACAGCCTGGTCCCGGGTGCCCGCTTGTGCTGTGCTGAAGGCCTATCTTTGGTGCTTTCTCGGGCTGGGACTGAGGAGCGGGGGCCGGTTGGTGGTGTGCAGTCTGTGATGTTGGGGTCCAGTGCCAGCCCCTGGCTCGTGGGCAAGGATGGCTGCTTACATGGCTGCAAGCTGATCTTGCCTCCCATGGAGCACGGAAGCCCCATCCCGGGGGTGGGGGATGGGGCAGGAGGCATAAGACAGAGCAGTAGGTGACCCATGAGCTGCCTGGGGACCCGGGGGTGGGCAGAGCCCAGGTGAGTTTCCCCTCCTGGCTGAGCCGGGCGGGCCACCCTCTTCCTGACCTGCCATCCTGGCCCTGTCCCCAACAGATGGCTTCCTAGAAGGAAAGGCAGTGGGTGGCCACTGACCACACATGGTGTGAAGCTCTTGGGACCTAGAAACCAAGCCAGCCTGAGGGCAGTGATTGCAAAACCTCGTGAAGCCAGCCCCAAAACTGCCTGGTTGGGTTTGGCGGCTGGAGCAGAGTGGGTTGGTGGGCTTGGCCCATGGCTGACAGGCTTGCCCTCAAGGTCGGCTGTCCACAGCCGGCACCTGCCACTTCCTGCATGGCACTCAGGTGCACCTGCTGCCCCGAATCTGTGCCCGGGTCTCAGGTGCTGCCACCTGCTCCTCTGGGATGGGGGACAAACTGGCACAAGCAGGCCCTGCACCCTGTAGGACGTTTGTTTCTAAGGTCCAGTGTCTGCTCAGGTAAGGCCCCGTTCCCTTGGGTGTGCTGGACGCCTTGCCCCTGAGGCTCCTGGGAGGAGGCGGAGTTGCAGCCCAGCTCTGTTAGACCCCTGGCTGAGGCCCCGTGTCCTGGGATTTGCAAACTAGGGAGTGAGGGTGTCTTAGTCAGCTCAGGAGGCTGTAACAAATGCCACAGGCTGGCTAGCTTAAACAACAGACATTTATTTCCTCACAGTTCTAGAGACTGGAAGTTCCAGACCGTGGTGCTAGCCAATTTGGTTCCCCCTGAGAGCTTTTTTCCTGGCGCCTTCTCTGTGTGTCCTCATATGGCAGAGGGAGAAAGAGAGAGGGGAGCGAGAGATCTTGTGTCTTTTTCCTACAAGGACACAAGTCCTGTTGGATCAGGGCCCCACCCTTATGACCTCGTTTAACCTCATTACCTCCATAAAAGCCCCCCCCTCCAAATGCAGACACGTTGGGGGCTGAATTTTAGGGGGACACAAGCGTTCAAGCCATTAGGGGCTGTGGAAGCCCTAATCTCCCATTTTCAATGGGTGCTCTCAGCTTTGCTTCAGGTCTGAGCGTGGTCCTGACTTGCATGACTGCCAGGGAAGGGGTCACTGGGACATGGGTCTCATGGCCTGATCTCATAGTGACCTGGGGGCCTGGAAACTTCACCACCAGCTCTGGGCACTGGGCACACAGAGGCTGGCCCTCCCCTCAGCCACACAGCTCAGTGCTTAAGAAAATCTGTCTCGTTCAGCTTTCTGGGAATCCGTGGCACACGACGTGCACGACGACGCTGGGTTTGGCGCCTGCTGTGCACAGCTTGGGAGCATCTGGAATGGTAGAATTTGTGCAGAGCGATGAGAGACGGACTTGGGAGGGCGCGAGGCTGCATGGGGGGCCCATACCCCCTCCACCTGCGCCCACCTGTCTGTGGTTTCTCTCCCGGTGGGCCTGGTGCTGGATCGTCCCGGGGCCCATCTGGGGTCTGCCCATCTGGAATGGCTCCTTTTCAGCACTGCACAGCTCCCCAAGTCCTCCTTGTGGCCACGGTGCCTGTCCAGCCGGCCTGCCTGCCCGGGCTCCAAGCCTCTCTCTCTGTGCCTGGCTGGCCGCGCCAGGAAGGGCTTCTGGTTCCTATTAGGAGTCCTGAGCAGGGATGAGGGTGTCAGGAACACAAACAGAGCCGCAGGAGTGGGGCCAGCTCAGGTCGTGCTCTGAGCCTCTGAGCGATGTGGTGGCTTAGCAGAGCTGTCTCAGGTGAGGCAGGCGGGACCTTGGAGGTCAGTGCAGAGTCGGAGCCTGGTGTACGTGGGTGGAGAGTGGGCTCAGAGTCTGACGGGGACGTGAGTTGGTGGCTGCCCTGCTTGCCTCAGTTTAGCCCAGGCCTCGAGTCTCTGCTGCTCCTCCCCCTACGTGGCAGGGCTGGGTGGAGCCAGGAGACAGAGCTGTCACAACCACCTCTGGGCATCCTCCCACCCCTGCAGGGCTAGCTTGGCCCCCGGAGGGGACCCTAAGCACGGCTCCCCACCCGCGTGCTGCACGTGGGGAAACGCGGCAGTGACCTGAGTGCTGTGTTTGGCTTTTTTCAAACAAACTTGCTTTGAAGGAAGCTTTGCTTCTGGCAGACAGCGTGGCCGAGGCCTCCCCAGAGCCCTGAGGCCATTCACGTCCCCTGTGTGTGGATGCTGTGGCTGCTCCCAGCTCTGCTGGCCTCCGAGCTCCTGCTCCCTGAGGGTCCAGGCGTGCTGGTCCTGGCTGCTACACAAAATGACAGTGAACGGCCTTCGCAGGTTGGGCCGAGGCCGGCGGTCCCCCAGGGTCTGTGATGACAACACGGGTGGCATCTCGGGGTGAAGCCTGGTCCCGTGGTGGCTGCAGTGTTTGAGTAACGGGACTCAGGTTTGCCCCAGGTCCAGGCCTGGGCGGTCGGCCGTGCCTCCTGGGGCACAGACACGGCACATTCTTGCCACTTCGCTTCGGAGGAGGGGCCGACTACCTCCCTAACCTCGAGGCCCCAACCAGACTCACAGAGCTGCAGGAGGCCCAGTACCCACCCGGGGTGCCCACCCTCACCCAGCGCGTCCTCCTCGGGCATGGCTCCAGCCCATCCACCTGGTACACGGGCACCCACTCAGCCAGCCTGACCCACAAGGCCTGATCCTGTGGGGGCCTGAGTGGGAAGGCCTGGACCCTGCCTCCTGGGACTGAGATGCTGGTTCCTGGCTCTGAGGTCTCACTGAGTACTGTTCCCCATGGCCACCAGGAGGAGTGGGGACTGTGTGAGGTCAAGTAGGGGGCAGGGCCCGGGTTGGCAGAACTGCACTGGTCCACTGGGAGCTGGGGGCCAGGCCTCTGGGCCACGATGGCCGACCATGCCACCCGTCCACCCTGGCCTGATGACCAACATAGGGCAATGTCTGGGCCTCCACCACCCCCTGCTGGCCTGCCATCTCCTCGAGCCTGCTAGCCTGCTTGGCCTGTGAGCCCTGGATGCCCTGGCTCTCAGTGGGGCCCTGATGTCTTGCATTCTGTACTGGGTGGCGTTGGGCTTCCATTGCGGTGGGCAGTCTGCTCTGCGAGGCCTCTCTATGCCTGTCCTCGGGCAGGCTGGGGCTGGAGGATCCAGAGACGGACCATGGTCCTGCTACACTGAGTGTGGGCCGGGAAGCAAAGCCAGGCCCGTGGACCAATAGCAACAGTGTCGCCCTCTCAAAGCCCTGCTTCCAGGGCAGAGATGGAAAGGAGGAAGGGCCCAGTGTGGCCTGGAGGATCCTGGAGCCTTCCTGTAGGAGGTGGTCCCGGGTCATCCCCTGCTCTGGGCCTGCCCGTCCTCCTGGGCTGACCTGGGCTCTTCTCCGTGTCCTCAGTCATCAACTCCTGCGCCGTGGGCAATGGCGGCTGCCAGCACGACTGTGTCCAGCTCACGGTGACCCAGCACCGCTGCCAGTGCCGGCCCACATTCCAGCTCCAGGAGGATGGCAGGCGCTGTGTCCGTGAGTATGCCACCAGCCCTGGGGCCCCATCCTCTCTGGACCCATAGGTCTTTCCAGGGACCCTGCAGCTGGAGCCAGGGCACATGCAGGACGTGCCCCCTCCCTTGGCTGCTGGGGCTGGCAGGAGGGCCCAGGGGCAATGAGGCCCCTGGGCTGCTGAGAGGTGGTGGGGCATCATCCAGCCCCCAGCGCGGGTTAGGAGGGAGCCCCCTTGGCTGTGCTCTGGTGTTGCACATCTGTGGGGGCAAGAAGCTCAGGTATGGGAGAGACAGGAAGGGCATCCGGCAGGTCCCTCAGGTCCAAGGCCCACCCTGGGCTGGTACAGGCGTGTGGGACCCAGGCCCTGGCCCTTGGGCAGAGGAGGCAGGCCAGGCCCCATTTCTCAAATTACCCTGGCATCTCGGGGCTGCCTGTCACAGAAAGAGGGGGCTTTGCTGATGGAGGAGGCGGAGCAGGCTCAGAGGCCCCCTGAGATATGGAAATGGGGGGTCAGGGTGGGGCAGGTTCTGAGAGAGTCCCCCCGCCTAGCCTCCTGGGTCCCGAGCCAGGAGTGAGTGTGGGCTTGAGGCCAGCAGTGGGGGCAGAGTGGCAAGGGGTGATGGACCTGGGGGCCAGCTGGGCACCTCGGCTCCAACTGGGAGAACAGGTGCAGGAGGAGCTGGCCGGCGCCCTGCTGTCTTCTCTGAGTCCTCTTGGGGGATCTCAGGGGCACCCACACCTGGGAGGAGGGTGACCCACAGGAGCAGGAGGGGCGAGAGTGCCAGGTGGGGGCCTCATGAGGGGCCCTGGGACAGGCACTCCGAGTCCACAGAGTCCCCTGCCTCCCACCCTGACCTCTCCCCTTTGCCTCCCTTCCTCTGGATCTGTGACCTTAGGGAGAAACCCGTGCACGGACCGGAATGGCAGCTGCATGCACACGTGCCAAGCTCTCCGGGGCCTCGCTCACTGTGAGTGCCACGCGGGCTACCGGCTGGCGGCTGACCGCAAGGCCTGTGAAGGTAAGACGCCCCTACCCATGCTCCGGCCCCACCCCCAGGGTCAGCTGTGGAGGGACCGGGTCCTGCTGCACCGGCTTGTGCGAGAGGGCTGACCTGGGGTGATGCCCTGGCTCATCTCCTCTACTGGGGGCCAGGGGCCCGGCTGGGCAGCAGGGGGCTGGGGAGGAGGGGCAGGAACTCACTTGATGAGCTGCTTCCAGCCTGAGCCTCATTTCAGCCGGAGCAAGCAGGAGAGCTCAGGTGGCCTTTTTGCTTTTTGAATATTTCTTGTATTATCTAAGTAGTACCTGCTCGTTAGGGGAACAGAAGAGCTGAGGAAGCATCACCCTGAGCCCGGATGACATCCCCATGTTGGCTTCCAGTTATTTTTTCGGGTTGTTTGTGAATACGCACATTAGAATCACCCAGATCCCAATTGGGTGCCACTTTCTAGAACGTGCTTCTGTGTCCTTGGCCGCAAGGTGTCTGCTGGGCGACTGTGCGTGTTTGTTAGTTACCCCTCCCAGGACTCTCTGGTGCCCGACTCCTGTTACACACAGCTTGGGATGAGCAGCCTCAGGGAGGGGTCTGCGCGCATCGCTGTCACCCTTGGGCGAGTCTCTAAGGAGATGGGGGTGTGTCCAGGGCAGGCAGCGGTCAGAGAGATGGGGCCTGCAGGCTGCAGAAGCCCAGTGATCCCACATGTCACCAACACCAGGAGGGAGCATTTTAGGAATCGTTGCCAAAGTGAAAGGCGCCCCCTGTCGCTCTGGGTGCAGGTGGCTTCGGTGGGCTCAGCAGGAGACGGGCTTAGGGTCAACTTCTTCATCCCAGGGAATCTTAGGGGATGTGACCGAAGCACTGGTCGGGGACACCAGGGTTCAGGTCCTGACAGCCAGCGCCATGCAGCTGTGGGAACGCACCTGGATGTCAGCGGCCATGTGCTTCTTCCCCCTGTCCCCAGAGGCAGGTGGTGAAAGGCCAGGCCCTGGACACGGCTTGGTGAGAGTAGGGTGGGCGCCGCTGAGGGACCGTGGGTGCAGAGAGGAGGAGCCTGTTGGCAAAGCTGCTGGCGGGGCCCGAGTGCAAGCTGGTGGGGCTCCAGAGCAGACTTCCAGCTATGCCCTCCTCGGCCTGGGCGGGAGTGTGGTTCTGCACCCGAACTTGTGGATGAAAACACAGCTCAGAGGGCCGGCCCCAGTCATGGAGCCATGGAACGGGAAGGTGGGAGAGGGCACTGGGTGGCCCCCTCTTGGCACAGGGGGCCCGAGCCCTGACCCTCTGGTGAGGACCCCTCCACACCCAGGCACCACCCCTGGGGGCCGCATCTCCCAGGCCAGTGGTCCACAGCTCTCCCCTTGATCTCTCCCATCCAGACGTGGATGAATGTGCCATGGGGCTGGCCCAGTGTGCCCACAGCTGCCTCAACACTCATGGGTCCTTTAAGTGCGTGTGCCACGCAGGCTATGAGCTGGGTGCCGATGGCCGGCAGTGCTACCGTGAGTGGACACTGGGCAGGCATTGGCACCATGGGGCATGGAGGTGCCTGGGGGTGGCAGCACTACTCCCCGGTCTCCCACGGACTGCCAGCTTGCTTTGGCCAAGGGCAGTGCTAGCCTGGGAGCTGCGAGTGGGTCCCAGGAGGTCAGGGGAAGATGATGGGGTCTGGGGAGGTCAGGGGAGGATAGAGAGTCCAGGGAGGGCAGGGGAGCATGGGGGGCCCGCAGCGGGGCACAGGTTCCAGAACCTGCCTAGCCCAGGAGCTCTGTGTTTCCAAGCAGAGTGGACCTGGGGGTCCCGGGCTGGCTGCTGGGGTGGGGGAGGACCACGCTAGGTGGAGGGGTCACCCCAGACCCTGTCCCACATCCTGGTGGTGGATTTCATCACAGGGATCGAGATGGAGATAGTGAACAGCTGTGAGGCTGACAACGGCGGCTGCTCCCACGGCTGCAGCCACAGCAGCACAGGGCCCCTCTGTACCTGTCCCCGCGGCTACGAGCTGGGCGAGGACCAGAAGACTTGTATCGGTGCGAGCCGGGTCCTTCCAGACTGCCCCATCCCCCCGAACCAGGGACCCGCTGCTGCCCCGAGTCTGTGGATTGGTTTGATGCCATGACGTGGAAGCCCCCAGTCTTGCTCTCTCTGCCCTGGGCCAGGGGTGTGGTCCGAGGGTGGGCCTGGCGAGAGCCCCCACTGAGGCCCCGCCAGGCACACCCCATTGTCCATCAGCACCGCCTCCTCCAGCTCTGCTCAGTCACTTAGTTAAATCCCCATGTGCTTAGAGGAGCACCCGAAATGCTGTGGTGTGCGAGAGTCCTCTCTTCTTGGGGAGACCCTGCCTCCAACATGGACCCCACACCACCCTCCAGCCCCATCTGGCCCCCACAGCAGGGGGTGGCCTTGGGGCCGTGACGTTTGTCCTCTCTGTGTCTGTGTACAGGACCAGAAGCGTACGTGGGTGCACATGCACACGTGTGTGGCCGTGTGTGGGACTGTGTGCAAGTGTGCATGTACTGGTGGGCGTGGGCAGGGCGTGTGCGCAGGTGGGCACCTGGGTGCCAGCCGGGCTCGGGTGTGTGCCCGCAGATGTGGACGACTGTGCCGACTCGCCGTGCTGCCAGCAGGTTTGCACCAACAGCCCCGGCGGGTATGAGTGTGGCTGCTATGCTGGCTACCGGCTCAGCACCGATGGCTGCGGGTGTGAGGGTGAGTGCAGGCCGGCTGGGGGGCAGCTGGGGTGGCCAGGGGAGAGGGCCACCCCAAGGAGGGACACGGGGTTGCTTCAGGTGCTGCTCTGCTTCACCTCTGGGCATTGCTTGAGCACCTGCTGTCTGCAGGGCATGTGGACCTGCCCTCCTGCTCCCCTACCTGTGGTCACAGGTCACTTTCCCGGGGCTGGGCCGGCCTCCCTTGGGCAGGGTGTCCACCCTCACTCTGACCCTGGGGACGGGAGGATGGCTGCAGCGTGGGCATCGCCAAGCAGGCATGTCCACCAGGCCTCAGTCTGGTGGCCAGAGCCGGGGTGGGAGGAGCCTCCCGCGTCCCCGACCTGCGGAGGATAGGCCACAGCAGCCCCGCGTTTGCCTGCAGATGTGGACGAGTGTGCCTCTGGCCGTGGCAGCTGTGAGCACCACTGCACCAACCTGGCTGGCTCCTTCCAGTGCTCCTGCGAGGCTGGCTACCGGCTGGACGAGGACCGCAGGGGCTGCATCCGTGAGTCCCCCCCTGTCCCCGCAGGGGTCCCCGGCTCCCGGTGCCCCATGCCCCTGCCTTCATGGCATCTGTTCCCGGAGCCCCTGCACCCACCATCCCGTCTATATGGACCCCACCTCAGTGGGTCAGGCTGGGGGCAGCAGGGTGGGGTAAGGGGCTGGCTGGACGGGCATCCTTCAGGGCAGAGTGTTACTCAGGGGTCCCCGTTGTCCAGCTTCTCTTTTGCCCAGATGAGAGAAGGGACATCGTCCCTGGGACTGAGGACAGTGTCCAGAGGGGCAGAGAGCTGCGCCTGTGCCCCCCACCCCCACCCCCCCATGCTCAGGATCCCTATGGCCAGGGCAGGAGCCAGGACAGCTGGGGAGGACATGACATGGGCCAGGTCCTCAGGGCCCAGAGCCTTCTCTGTCCTGAGAATTAGGGTCAGGGGTGCAGCTGGGACGACCTCTGGCGACCAGGGTGAGGAGAGGTGGTGGAGGCTATAGCTGAGGGCCCATGGGGTGGGGCACAGGCCCTGAGCTCCGTCTGGGTAGCCAGGGGCAGGGGACTCCAGTCCCGGGAAGGCAGGTGGGCAGCAGGAGTTCAGGGGCCTTTGTGCCCCTGCCCAGCCCTGGAGATGCCTGAGGTGGACCTGGACAGCCAGCTGCCCCTCTTGCGGCCCCTCCCGCACATCGCGGTGCTCCGGGACGAGCTGCCCCATCTCTTCCAAGACGACTACGTGGGGGCTGAGGAGGAGGAGGCGGAGGCCCGGGGTGAACACACGCTGGCGGAGAAGTTTGGTGAGAAGTGGGCCCAGCCCTGTGGCTTCTGGTCTCCGGGAAGACAGCCAGTGCCCCCTCGGGCCAGGCTGCTGCTCACCCTGCAGTCTTGGGCATGAAGAAGGACCTCTTCGATGGCCTTGTTTGACCAAGGCTCAGAGAGGTTAATCTGCTTGCTCAGTTTGCACAGCACGTCCAGGGCTGAGCCTGGGCTGGATGGGGCCCCAAGCTCCTGGCTAGGGCCCTCCCAGGCCCTGGCATCCAGCTCCTGCACCCCACCTCGCCCACTTGGGGGCCTTCATGGGCTGAGGACGTCCCTTGTGCCCCCTTCTCTGGCCTGAGGCCCTGAGCTAGCCTCGATGCGCCTGAAGCCTGGTGGGGTTGGTGGCCAGGGGTCCAGCTTTGAGCCCCTCCTGGTCTGCCCCCAGTCTGCCTGGATGACGCCTTTGGCCAAGACTGCAGCTTGACCTGCGACGACTGCAGGAATGGAGGGACCTGCCTCCCAGGCCTGCCAGGCTGCGACTGCCCTGAGGGCTGGACCGGGCTCGTCTGCAATGAGAGTGAGGCTGCTGTGGGTGGGGGTGAGGGGCCATGAGCCAGACGCGCGGGAGCCCATTTGTTTTCTCTCCTCTGCTAGCCCTGGGCAGGGCGTCCATGCGGGGCCCTCCGTTCAGGCCTTCATTCACTCCATTCGGAGTCTGCTGACTGCCCGCCCTGTGCCAGGCTCGGTTCCAGGCACCTGGAGGCCCCGGGAACCAGCGAGGCGGGGGGTCTCCACTCTCGGATGTCACCGTCAGCTGGTCCAGTGATAAGCAAGCCTCCAGCTCACTGAGATGATGGGGGGTTGCGCAGAGTGGCTGGTGGGTGGCCAGTCGTGCCTGTGTTCCAGATGGGGCAGCTACTTCCCCGGACTCTGTGACACTGGTAGCTGGAGAGCATTTGGAAAGTGCTCTCCCAGCCTCTGTCTGGAGCCTGTTCTGCTCCCCTCCCAATGACCCCCGACCAGGGCTGTACTGGCGGTTTGGTCCCTAGGGCCGCAGTGACTTCTCTGCCTGTTGAAAGTGCTGGTTGAGAAGGTGGCTGTGTCGCAGCTCAGAGGGAGGATGTGGTGGTTGATTAGTGATGTCTGCCCTGTGCGTAGTGGGGGCACAGGCACGAGTCACCGGTGTGGCTCTGGGCAGTTGCTTCTGACACGGGAGGCTCACACCCCAGGTGTCTCGGTGTCTCTGGAGGGGCTTCTGGGCCCAGAGTCCTTTTGCGGGCTGGTGACCCTTGTGCTTCCCTGTCACCCCCTGCAGCATGCCCTCCAGACACCTTTGGCAAGAACTGCAGCTTCTCCTGCAACTGTCAGAATGGCGGGACCTGCGACCCCATGACGGGGGCCTGCCGCTGCCCTCCGGGTGTCAGCGGAGCCCACTGTGAGGACGGTGGGTGCAGTCCCTCCTGTCCCCCCGGGATTGTCCCTGGGGTGGAGGGGAGGCGGGAGGCACAAGCTCACTGCTCCCCTCTCCGCTTCTCCTGGTACCTTCCTTCCGTGGGAGGGGAGGGCACCACAGGTGAGGCCCTTTAGCAGAGAGGCGTGGAGTGTTCGTTGTTTGCTAATTCTCCTGGGGCCTCGTTAAAGCCTGGTGGTCTAGTGGTTAGGACTCGGGACTCTCACCCTGTGGCCCAAGTTCGAGCTCGTTTCCCTGTCAGGGAACCACACCCTCCATCTGTGGGTTGTCACGCTGTGGTAGCTGCATGTGATGCTGAAAGCTCTGCCACTGAGGCTCCAAATACCAGCAGGGTCCCCACGGTGGACAGGCTTCAGCGGAGCTTCCAGGCTAAAACAGGCTAGGAAGAAGGACCTGGCCACTCCCCCAAAAACTGGCCGGGAAAGCCCTGTGAATAGAAGCAGAACATTGTCTGATATAGCGCCAAAGGTGCATAAAAGAGCATTGTGTGCTAGGCACCGAGGGTGAGAGGATGGCACAGAAAGATGGGGCGGGGTTCCGCTCTGCTCTCCATGGGGTGCTCGGAGTCAGAATTGACTCAATGGCACTAACAGCAAAACTATAGCCGTGGTGAAGACTTGACAGAAAAATAGTACTTTCGGAATGGTTTCCCCTGTGAGGTAGTGAGCTCCCCATTCCTGAAAGAATTCAAGTAGAGCTATATGTTGTCTGAGTGAGATTTGCAGAAGGGATGCACCTCGGCCCGTGGCTGCATGGGATGACACCAGTGTCCTTTCTAACTCTGAAGTTTCAGCATCTCTGGAGGAATTAGAAAGTCCACATGCATAAGTTTCTCAGGTGACTAATGCCTCATGTTTAAGTCTTTAGAACTTTAAAATTCTGCCTCTTTTCCTGGAGAATGTAGCTAACTTATCAAGAACTTACCGCCTTGGCTGGTAGATGGTAGCAGTCCATGGAACGTGTCCCCAGTGCCTCTGGGTGGCCCGTGTGAGCCCTGCAGAGCAGGGTTTGAAGTCCCAGGTCCAGTCCTCGCTCTGGCCAGCCTTCTCGGCTTGGTCAGCATCCCTGCCCTTCCTGGTCTGCTGAGGGCTGAGAACCCGCTGCCTGTTAGAAGCTTTGTGTGTGTGACGGGCCCTGAACAGACCCAAGGGACTCCTGGCGGATAAAGGCCCACATTGTAGTGCTTCTGCTTGTGAGGTGGCGTGGCTGCCCGAGACCTGGGTCTCAGTTGGGGTCCCGTGGGCACGAGGTACCTGTGCAGGTGAGCTTGAGGAGGTTAGTCCCAAGAGAGGCCTGGCAGGCCAGAGTTCAGGGGTGGAAGGGCTCCTTGGGCCCCTGTATTAGTTTCTGAGACTCCGGGTATCCTGGGCTGGTGGCCACAACCCTCCAGTCTCTACCTCCATCTTCCCATGGCCTCCGTCTCTTCCTGTCTCCAGCCTCCCTCTCCTTTCTCTTCCAAGGACACCTGTGGGATTTAGGCCATCTTGGATAATCCAGGATGGTCCCACCAGACCCTTGAGACATTCACATACCTTGGGGTCACCATCCAGCCCCCTGCAGCCCTTCAGTAGGCAGGACTGGGGCAGGACTGCACCAGAGGGAGACGTTTCTAGAAGGAAAGCCAGAAGGCCTTCCCAGCCCTGGGTGCCTGAGTTGGGCCTGGGACCCTGGCCAGTTGAGGCTGTGTGTCCTTCCTCCTTTGAGGTCTGGAGGTTGGGCTAGGTGGACACCAAGGGACAGGAGTCAGGATGCTGTAGGTGTGGGTCAGACTCAGTCTATCTGGACGAGCTCTTTATGCATCTCTCACGTGTGTGCTGAGGACATGCTTGGCCTCCTGCCCTGGCCACCTTCCAGGCCACAGACCCTGAGTGGAACAGCCCAGCCAGGGTGGACGGCTGTGTCCATGGGGCTCATCTTGTGCCTGCCCTGCCCTCCTGATGCCACGCCCACCCCCTGGGCCCTTCCCTGTCTGGGATGCAGGGTCCTCAGGCTACTGGTGGCCCCAAAGTCCTCCCGCTGTGCCCCGGAGGCCCAGACCACCCCTGGCTCATGTGCTGGGCACTGGGGCCCCTTGGAGCATCTCCTAGGGCATGGGGGCTGTGTCCGGGGGGCGCTCAAGAGGCCCTGCCTTCCCGCAGGCTGCCCCAAGGGCTTCTATGGCAAGCACTGCCGCAAGAAGTGCCACTGCGCCAACAGGGGCCGGTGCCACCGTCTCTACGGGGCATGCCTCTGCGACCCAGGGCTCTACGGCCGCTTCTGCCACCTGAGTGAGTCCTGCTGCCTGCTGGCTGCCTGTGTCTGGGGGGTGGAAGGGACGGCCTGTAGTATGGCCGAGTGCTCACCTTGTGCCTTCCTGCACGCGGTCCAGCATGTGTTGACTCTTTGCCATTTGCACACGAGGACACGGGGCTCAGTGAGTTCCCTGGCTAGGATGTGGGGTCCACCCCTGGTCTCTGGACTCAAAGCCACATCCTCTGGGCTGCTCTGGCCTCTAGGGTGTCTGGGTGGACAGTTCCCAGCCTCCTGGGGCTTCCCAGCCCCAAATGGGCCAATGGGTGGGCTGCAGGCAGAGGCAGGGGCAGACCTTCCCCGGAAGCTTCTGGGGTGTAGGGCTTATCTTGGCTTTGGAGTTTCCTGGCAGCAAGGGTGAGTCTTGAGCCCCAGTGGGGTCAACCCTCCCTGGAGTCCATGGACAGGCCGGGAGGCGAGGGGCGGTGGGCTGGTGAAGAAAAGGTGAATGACGAGGAGCGGACTCCAGCCCAGCAGCTCTCTGCAGCACCTCATAAAAGGATTATTTTGAGCAGAGAAACCCGGATCCTGAGGGTTTCCCGCTGGGAAGTGGTGGGACCCAGGGCAAATTCCTTCACTTCACTGAAACCCTGTTTCTCGTCTGTAAGGGGGGGCACAGTGTCCCAGTCTCCTGGGCACCGGTGGCTGGGCAGACAGGGCCGGCTCCGTGCTGGTCCCGGGGATGCAGCTCAGGAGGTGGGGGCAGAAGGCCCTGGGACTGGGGAGGGCTGGCATGCAGGGCGCAGGCCCCCTCACGGTTCTGTGGGTGCAGCCTGCCCGCCGTGGGCTTTCGGGCCGGGCTGTTCGGAGGAGTGCCGGTGTGAGCAGCAGAACACGCGTGCCTGTGATAGGAGGGACGGCAGCTGCTCCTGCAAGGCCGGCTTCAGGGGCGAGCGGTGCGAGGACGGTGAGTGCAGGGGTGTGTGGGGGGAGGGCCCCAGGGCCGGCTGAACCCTGCAGGCCGTTCTCTTCTCGCCCCCTGCAGAGTGTGAGCCGGGCTCCTTTGGGCTGGGGTGCCGGCAGACGTGCGCCTGCCCTCTGGGCGCAGCCTGTGACCCCGTCAGCGGTGAGTGTGGGAAGCAGTGTCCGGCTGGCTACCGCGGGAAGGACTGTGACCAAGGTGAGTGATGGCCTCTGTGTCCAGGATCTGGGTAGGGTGCAGGTCGTGGGGTTCATGATGGGCACTGGGCACCGGAAGCTGCAAGCTGGAGGCCAAGTCAGCCCTGCAGCCTGGTGGGGGGCACCTTTACCTGCCGTGTCGCTGTCCTGGTCCAGCAGCGATGCAGCTGCTGTCTGTGCCTGTGTGCCTGAGAGGGCTGCTCAGGTGGGAGCTGGTGTGTGTGCCCAGGGCCCGGCCCAGAGAAGGGGTCGATGCCTCTCCGAAGTCATTCACTCACTCGCTCACCTATTCATTCCATGGGAACATACTGAGCTGATGCTGGGGTGCCAGAGCCCCTTCTGGATGGCCTGAGTGAGCTGGACAAAGCCAGCTGCCTCTGGTGGTGGTGGCTCAGAGTGAAGTCTGGGCTCGCGGTGCCGGCACTGGGCATGGGTGGTGATGGAAGGCTGTCCACATGGATGCCGAGGCCTGGGGGCAGTATGAGTGGGCACAGAGCGGTGGGCAGGGCTGGAGGCTGGGGGCCCCACATTTGAATGTCGTGGGCAGTTGGAGGGGACAGGCCCTCACCATGAGTGACAGGGCTGCTGTGGCCCCCGCTGATAGGGCATAGGCGGGTTGGGACCTCCCTTGGTTTGCGTTGCACACATTGTCCAGGTTTATCAGTCGGAGCAGTGGGAGCCGTGGGGGTCTGGGGTGTGACTGGCGTGGGGCCACCCCCAGCCCAAGCCAAAGGGTCGGAGTCTCCTTCTGCACCCAGGCCAGGTCCCTCCTGCATGGTGGTCCTGGAAACGCCAGGAGTGCTCCTGTTGAGGGCTCTCAGGCCCCATTGGTGCAGGAGGGGTGTGTGTAGGGCTTGGAACCCAGGCTGGCCCAGCCCGCCAGCCCCACCTGCCCTGTGAGGACATCTGTTTTCCGTAATGAGTAACACCCACACGACAGGGCTGGGTCTTCTCCTGACTCCTCCTGACTCTCTTCTCTCCCCACGCCCCCCACACCACCCCCACCCACGCGCACATGTGAGTGCACACACACTCACACTCACACACACACATATGTGCTGCTCGCCCTCCCCCGCCACCTGCACGCCCAAGGGGGCCTCTCCCCAGAAGAGCCACATCCTGCCTGCCCCACGCAGCCTGTTTGCTGAGACCCCCAACCCTTCCCTGCTGATTTTCTCATTCATTCTTTTCCTTGTTTCTTTAAAAGCCTCCGGAGCCCTAAGGAGGAGCCACAGGAGATGGCACATGGGTATAGAAATGGTGGGCTCCCCGCTGTCGTTGGTTCTGGAAAGTGTTACTGCCCCAAACGGGCATCTGCCCCCAATTAGTGAAGAGGGGGCTCCCTGAGGCCAGGCGGGACAGCTTCACCCTGTGCCGCAGAGTCTCCCTTCCCTGGGCCGTGTTACATGGGGGCCATATTTGCACCTAGTGCACGTGGATGTGCCGCACGTGAGTGCATAGGGCGTGCACTTGAGTCGCACACAATGATCTAGTGTGTTCGTGTGTGCTGCGCCTGCAGTCCTCTCGATGTGCCTGTGCCCTGGGCTGGGGTGTGGGCGGGGGCCTCTGGGGTCTGGGCCCTCATGACAAGAGTTCCCGGGGTATGTCCTCTGTCCCCGAGCCCCTCTCTGGGCTCTGGAAGGTCCCAGGTCTGGGTCCCCGCCCCATCTGGCTGATGCTCCCCCCCTAGGCAGGACGCGTCCTCAGCTCCCAGCACCCCGAGTGTTGTGGTCAGTGGGCTCTGCGTCTTCAGGCGTGGTGCATGGGCCTGCAGCCTGCCCCTATGGGTGCCGTGCACACCTTCGGGGGCCTGGGAGAGCTTTCCTTCCAGCAGCTTCGGGGTGGGCCAAATGGCACTGGAGCAGGCAGGGGTCTTCTCCATCCCCGGGCCTTTCTGTCCAGCCAGGGCAGGCTGAGGAGTGTGGACGGGCTCAGGGGCTTCCAGCACCCGGGGCTCTGCAAGGCCACGGAGCAGCCACTGCGGGCCTTCTCGTGGTGGCGGTGAGGCTCCATGGCACCTACATTCTTTCATGAGGCCCTGCCCTGGGACTGTTCCCAGGATGCTGTCACTCCTCGGCAGTGGAGAGGACACTAAGGTGACCAGCAGAGGGTTCCCCAGGCTGACCAGGGTAGGAGGAAGGAGGGCAGAGCCTGTCCTGCCACCTGCTCCCGGCTGCTCTCCAGGGTCCTGGATGCCCAGAATTCTGCTTCAGCCATGCCCTTGCCCTCTGACTGCCCCTGGCCCAGCCTGTCCGTAGGTCCTGCCCATCCAGGCCGCCCCTCACCACTGCTCCCTCACACATGGTCAGCCCAAGCACTGGCTGCCGACCAAGCACAGGCCAGCCACCCTGCCCCGGATCCCCTGTCCCCTGCCCATTCCTGTGGCTGCCCTGGTCACCCAGGGACCTGGCTGTGTCCAGCAACCCTGCTGGGGCAAGGGGCAGGTGCCAAGGGCCCTGAGGGGAGGAGAGCAGCTCCACATGGGGGTGGCTGAGGCGCTGCATGCTCCCTCCTGCAGAGTGCCCGGGCGGGACGTTCGGCGTGAACTGCTCGGGTTCCTGCTCCTGTTGGGGAGCCTCCTGCGACCGGGTCACGGGGCAGTGCCTGTGCCCTCCTGGGAGGACCGGGGACGACTGTGGGGCAGGTGAGTGGCAGCTGTGTCCTGAGGTGCCCCCCTCACCTCCCTGTGGGATGGGACTCCAGCCATGGGCTATGTTTGGGGACTCCAGCCCTAGGCCGTGTTTGGGAAGCCCTGGCCCCTGGCCTGGAGCCCTGCAGACCCCAGGCCCCTCCACAGAAGCTCCAAGAGCCCATACTGAACCACCCTTGGGTCTGGCAGGGTGGTCTGCAGCTACCCTGAGTGGCCGTGCTCACACAGTGGCCCCCTGGGACCCTGTTAGCCATGGGGACAGGTCAGCTGGCAGAGCCCCCTGCACTCCCAGGGCCTGTGCTTTGCCCTCCTGGGCTTCCTGTTGACTGCGTGGGGTGTCCCAGCCCCTCGGATGGAGCCCCATTCTGCCTGTTGAGCCGTCCTAGGACAGGAGCTCTTCCCGAGGTGGGCGCCCTGCAGCCTGAGGAGGGGCTGGGGCTTCTGATGGCCTGCCCCTGTCCCTCCCCTGGGCTAGCTCAGATGGGAAGAGTGGTTCCCGCTCCTGGGCCATGGCACGGGGCGTCAGGGCCATGCCACACAGGGAGACTGACTAGCTGTGGGGTCTAGATTGTCCTGAGGGCCGCTGGGGGCTCGGCTGCCAGGAGATCTGCCCGGCGTGTGAGCACGGGGCCACCTGTGAGCCTGAGACTGGAGCCTGTCTGTGCCGCCCCGGCTACATGGGCAGCCGCTGCCAGGACGGTGAGTGCGTGCCGCCCCACCTCCGCCCCGCCTGCGCTCCCCGGGCCCGCGGGCAGTGCCTGGCCTGACTGCACTCACCCTCCCTCCGCCTGCAGCCTGCCCCGCTGGCTGGTTTGGGCCCGGCTGCCAGATGAGGTGCTCCTGTGCCAATGATGGGCACTGCCACCCGGCGACTGGGCATTGTAGTTGTGCCCCTGGGTGGACCGGCCTCAGCTGCCAGAGAGGTAAGCGGCCCTTTGTCCAAGCATCCCACCCACCCTAGAGAAGTCTCCACCCCGGACCCGAGACACTGGGGGCCGGCAGGAGGCTCCATGCCCCCGGCCTGGCTGTGGTGCCCCTGGGCTCTGCTGGGCCTGCATAGGGTGACCCGGGCTCTGTTGCAGCTTGTGACAGTGGGCACTGGGGACCTGACTGCAGCCACACCTGCAACTGTAGCACAGACCACGGGAGCTGTGATGCTGCCAGCGGCCTGTGTCTGTGTGAGGCTGGCTACGTGGGCCCACAGTGCGAGCAGCGTGAGTTCTGGCCTGGCCCACAGCCATGTGCCGTGTGTGCACACATGTGCGCACACACAAGTGCGTGCACACACACACACAGGTGCATACACACAGGTTCACGCACACACAGGTGCACGCACACACACAGGTGCACACACACAGGTACACACAGGTGCATGCACATGCACACACACACATATGCAAGCATTGGGGGACCTAGGCTTGCCCTCCTGTCCCCCAGACAAGCAGAGGGTCTCCTCGCCTGAGCTCACCGCTCTCTCCCTCCCCAGCCTGGGCCGAGGCCCCTCCCTCCTACACACCTGGGCCGACGTAAGGCCCACCTGGAGCACCGGGCAGGGAGAGGTGGGGCTAGCTGCACCCCCCAGGGCACCTGGCACCTAGAGGAGGGGAGGGCGGAGGCTGCTGAGGACCGAGGGCGGTGCCCTTCCGTGTGTGATCCCCCCACGGCTGGGCTGGTGGGTCCAGGGTGGGCTTGGGACAGGTCATCCTAGAGGCAGCCCCAAAAGTCCCACCTGGGTCCCCACCTGCCCTGGGGCTTGGTTCCTAGTTGGGCAGGGAGGGGAGCAGGGCATGTGAGCAAGCCCAGCCCCCCTTGGGTAGGGAGTGGTCTGTGAACGAGCCTCTGCCCCACGGTCCCAGGCCTCGGCTGGGATGGCGGGGGCCTGGGCAGGACTGGGTCATGCTCACTGTCCCTCGACTGATGGTGGGCCGGGGCTGCATGTCTCAGAGTGTCCCCAGGGCTACTTCGGGCCAGGCTGTGGCCAGCGGTGCCAGTGTGAGCACGGGGCAGCCTGTGACCATGTCAGTGGGGCCTGCACCTGCCCGGCCGGCTGGAGGGGAACCTTCTGCGAGCGTGGTGAGCCAGAATGTGGGCCGGGGCCAGGCTGGGGTGGCCCAGAGTGCAGATGGGGTCCCGTCACCCCTGGTCATGTCCCCATCACATCCCTTGCCTGCAGCCTGCCCCGCTGGCTTCTTCGGCGTGGACTGCCGCAGTGCCTGCAATTGCACCGCTGGAGCCCCCTGTGACGCCGTGAGCGGCTCCTGCCTCTGCCCCGCCGGCCGCCGGGGCCCCCGCTGTGCCCAGAGTGCGTGAGGCCCCTGTCAGCTCTGGGTGCTGTGGGAGGGGCCCCGGCCCACTGTGCCAGACTCACTCCTCGGGTCCTCTCCTGGGTGTCCAGAGCTGCCAGGTGGCTACCCCAGGGATGCTGCTTTGCCCACAAAGGCCAGTGTGTTGGTCCCTGTCTGTAGTCACCTTGAGTGTGTCCAGGCCAGAGGGAGGGCAGATGGACCGCAGCAGTCCGGGGGCGTCTGTCCAGCTGCCCAGCTCTGCTGCAGCCCCTCCCCAGGTGCACCCCCTAGGCCCCTGAGCGCCCCTCTCCCCTGCAGCCTGCCCAGCCCACAGCTATGGGCACAACTGCAGCCAAGTCTGCTCCTGCTTTAACGGGGCCTCCTGCGACCCTGTCCACGGGCAGTGCCGCTGTGGCCCTGGCTGGTCGGGCCCCACCTGCCTGCAGGGTAAGCCCCACCCAGGAGTCTGGGGCCAGGGACTGCTTGCCGCTTGCTGGGCCGTGCGGGGTCACATGGGCATGGGATGCTGAGTGGACATAAGCTCAGTGGGGCTATGCACAGGGGGCACTGGACCCAGCACCCAGGGCACTTTGGACCCAGGGCCATACACTTCGGCACTGAGCCCCCAAGGCTGGGTTGGTGGGTCCAGGTGGTTTGGGTCCAGGTCATCTTAGAGGCAGCCCTGGGTGAGGTCCTCACCCCCAAAGTCCCACCTTGGCTTTGGGGTGGGCTGGAAAGCCCGCAAGTCCCCATGGCTGGCTCTCCTGGGGGGAGGGAGGGTTTCGGTCCCCGTGGGTCTAGTTGGCGGGTTGCTGCAAGTTGCTCCCCTCTCTGTCCCGCAGCCTGCCCAGCAGGCCTGTATGGTGAGGACTGCCAGCATTCCTGCCTCTGCCAGAACGGGGGCACCTGTGACCCTGTCTCGGGCCACTGCACCTGCCCAGAGGGCTGGGCTGGCCTGGCCTGTGAGAAGGGTGAGCCCTGGGAAGGCGGAGGAGGGAGGAGGGACCTTGGGGTCTGTGGGAGCCAGGGCCAGCACCCCAATGTGCCCCAGTGTAGCCTCCTCCCTCTGTGGCCGAAGACCACTTCCCGGTGTGTGTGTGGGGGACACTGTCCTGTGGTGTAGCCACAGGCCTGGAGCGTGAGAAGACCCCAGGCACCTCTCCTTCCCAGGGACTCGGGATTAGGGGCTCTGGGTGCAGGAAGCACATGTCGGGCAGGGGTCTCCTAGGTCCCAGAGGGCCAGCCCTGCCCCAGGAGGTGGGGCCCTCACCCATGCCCGCCCCTGCAGAGTGCCTCCCAGGGCACTTCGGAGCCGACTGCCAGCACAGCTGCAGATGCGTCAACGGTGGCCTCTGTGACCGGCGCCTGGGCCACTGCGTCTGCCCAGCCGGCTGGATGGGGGACAAGTGCCAGAGCTGTGAGTGGGCAGGCTAGAGGCCAGTGTGGGGAGGCCAGGCAGCCCTACTGGGCCCATCAGGGTTTGGCTTGAGCCTCAGTCCAGGATGCAGGGGCCTCACCGCCATGGTCAGTTGATAGACAGGGGGTGGGGCTGCTCTCTGAGCTGCCAGGGGTCCTCTGCGGGGGGGTCTGAGCCCAGGAAGCTGGCCTGAGGGTCTGGCGTGCGTTTGGTCTGGCCCAGCCGTCTAGAGCGGGCTCAGCCTGTCTCATCCCACAGCCTGTGCCGAGGGCACGTTTGGGACTGGCTGTAAGGAGCGCTGTGCCTGCCGGCAGGGAGCTACCTGCCACCACGTCACGGGGTCCTGCCTCTGCCCGCCGGGATGGAGGGGCTCACAGTGTGAGAATGGTGAGCTCCCCAGCTCCACTGGCACCCAGGGAACCACCTTCCTGGGAGGGGGTGGGTCCTTTACACAGTGACCCCTCTGGGCCTGTGCTGGCCCCAGTGCTCCTGCCACCCAAGCCCACACCTTCCTGCAGCCTGCCCACGGGGCTGGTTTGGAGAGGCCTGTGCCCAGCGCTGCCAGTGCCCGCCTGGAGCCGCCTGCCACCACATCTCTGGGGAGTGTCGCTGTCCCCCAGGCTTCACGGGGCCTGGCTGTGAGCAGGGTAGGTGACCGAACTGGGTGGACCCTGGGGCAAGGGGTGGCTCAGCCTGAACCCCTGAGCTGTGCCTTAAAACCTCCTCCCCTAAGAGGGGGCCTCGGGGGCGACTCCAGGAGGATGCCATTCCTGGGCCGGGCCAGCACTGATCCCCTACCTGCACCCCAGCCTGCCCGCTTGGCACCTTTGGGGAGAGCTGTGGGCAGAAGTGCCAGTGTCCCGGCAAGAACCAAGCCTGCCACCCGGCCTCGGGGGCCTGCGTGTGCGCTGCTGGCTTCCACGGCACTGGCTGCGGGCTGCGTGAGTGCTGCCCATGCCACCTGCCGGGCCATCCTGGGAAGACCCTCACCTGAGGTCATGGGAGGGGGATGTCGGGCTGTGCATGGGGGGCAAGCCCAGCCCCCCAGCTCCTGGCAGCTGGCCCCTCCCCTTGCAGGGTGCCCTCCTGGGCGGTTTGGGCCGGGCTGTGAGCAGCTATGTGGGTGTGTCAATGGTGGCTCCTGTGATGCGGCCACGGGTGCCTGCCGCTGCCCTGCTGGGTTCCTCGGGCCTGACTGCAGCCTTGGTGAGTGGCCGGGGTGATGGCAGGGGTGGCTCCTCCCGGCACCTCAGTGGGCAGGGCCCACCAGCCAGCCTGGAGATGACAGCCCCCTGACCACCCACCTCCCTAGCCCTCCCATTGGGCCTGACCCCAACCTGGGGCCTGAGCTTCAGCCCACACAAGCTGGGGGGTGTTGATGTGACCTCAGTGTCCCTGCTGGCCAACTCTGCCCGGCTGTGTGCTATGCCCCCCTCACTGGTTGTGCCCACCAGGGGCTTGCGCACCACCCTGCAGGCCAGCCAGGCATCTTGCCCAGAAGAGGGCCTTTCCCTAAGTCATGTGGGGACTTCCTGCCTGTCTGGGATCCTGGCTGGGCTGACGCGGTGGGGTGGAGGCCGCAGTGAGTCACTGTTGCAGTTGTGGAGCAGGCCCGGCCCCCAGCAGAGCCTGCAGGTGGAAGGGAGACGGCAGGGTGGGCAGGGGACTTGGGAGCAGGCAGCTTCCACCCTGTCTGGGCCAGACACAGGGGTCCCCCCTCTGCCTCATCCTGTAGTCTTCGGGTTGACACGCAGAGAGAGAAGGGGACCCAGACAGGGGCTGCCACCCTCCGTCTTCTTCCCTGCAGCTTGTCCCCAGGGCCGCTTTGGCCCCAGCTGTGCCCACGTGTGCAAGTGTGGGCAGGGGGCGGCCTGCAACCCCGTGACTGGCACCTGCACTTGCCCTGCAGGGAGGACCGGCATCCACTGCGAGCACAGTGAGTTCCCACCCCGCTGGCTGTCCTCGCACCTCGTAGATGTCACTCCATCAACCTCAGGCAGGGCATGATGGGGACACAAGGCGGGTCACAGGGAGAACTGGGCCCTGGGTAGCGCGTTCACAGCAATGGCCTCCACTGGTTCCCCCACATGGCTGGTTGGGGCTAGCAGGTTCCCACTTTGAGCCCCGACCCAGAGCCCTTATGGCAGGAGGAATCAGGCAGGTGCTTTGTCTCAGAACCGAGCCAGCCTCCTGACTCGTGTCCCCTCGGTCCTTCTGGCTCTTTCCACTGGACCCAGGGTGCGCCCCCCAGGTAGAGAGAGGCTTGGAGCACAGCGCATGGTGGGGGTGTGGGGTGGCCCCAGGGGACAGTTGTGGGGCTCGTGCTCCTGATAGCGAGCCCTGTCCCCACAGCCATGCCCCAAACCTCTTAGCCTGGCCCCCACCCCCTGGTAGGTCTGAGCCCTCCGCCACCCTCTGGTCACCTCTGTCATCTCATCAAAGGGCTGGTGACATTCCCCTCAGTTCTCAGCCCTTGACAGCGAAGGATCAGAAACCCTGGGGGTCCCAGCTGCAGCCAGACCATGTCTTCACCTGGCATTTGCTGACATGGGATGGATGTTTGGGCAGGATGCAGTTGGTGTCGTTCCCTGGCACATGTGTGTCTGGGGGACAGAGACTGGCCCCAAGATGCCCCAGGAATCGTTTGTTGAATGAATGTCAGACCTGATGGGATGTGTCCCTGGAGCGTGTCCAGCCCTCTGAGCGGCACCCACCTTCTGCCCCCAGGCTGTCCCCAGAACCGGTTTGGCTTGGGCTGTGAGCACGTGTGCTCCTGCAGAAATGGGGGTTTGTGCCACCCTGCCAACGGCAGCTGCTCCTGCGGCCTGGGCTGGATGGGGACACTCTGCGAGCTGGGTGAGTGTCTGGGCCAGCCTGGAGGGTCGGCATCTGCACAGGAAAGGGACCCTGCCTCAGTGGTGGTGGTGGGGAATGGTGGCTTGGGTGTCCCTTGGCTGCCATGGGGCTGAGCGAGGCTCCTAGGGCCCCTGAGTCAGGCTAGTGCCCGAGGGGCCACCTTCGTGCCCGGTTCTCCCGCAGGAGGCTGACCCCGGGCTCTCTCCCCAGCCTGCCCCCCTGGGCGCTACGGGGCCGCCTGCCACCTGGAGTGCTCCTGCCACAACAACGGCACCTGTGAGCCCGCCACGGGCACCTGCCGCTGCCGCCCCGGCTTCTACGGCCAGGCCTGTGAGCACCGTGAGTGGTGGGCTTGGGACCCCTGCTCCCGCGTCCGCTTTTCCTGCTGGGAGGATCCGGGCCCACCTGGGCTTCGCACAGTGACGGCCACTTTCCATGTCACTCCCCACGGGGGCCCCATGAGATAAGGCTTGACTTTGGCTCACAGCAGGGCTCTGAGGCCACAGGTCCCCTGCTCAGGGTCACACGGGAGCAGACAAGCTCCCTGCCGTGACGGGAGAGCTCGGGCCCCTGAACCCCGGCCTTTGCTTGCCTTTGCTGGGCAAACCGAGGCAGGAGCTCTGACCCAGGTCTTCCTCAGTTTGTCCTCCTGGTTTCCACGGGGCTGGCTGCCAGGGGGCGTGCGAGTGTCAGCAGGGAGCTCCCTGCCACCCCATCAGCGGCCAGTGCCTCTGCCCCGCCGGCTTCCACGGCCAGTTCTGTGAGAGGGGTGAGTGTTCCGTGCCCCAACCTGAGCCCTGGCCCTGTCCAGTCCAAGTGAGGGGCAAGAGGAGACGCTGAGCCCACTGTCCTCACCAGGGTGCGAGCCAGGCTCATTTGGAGAGGGCTGCCGCCAGCAGTGTGACTGTGAGAGTGGGGTGCCCTGTGACCCCATCACCGGCCACTGCCTTTGTCCCCCAGGGCGCATGGGGGCCACCTGTGACCTTGGTGAGTCTTGGGTCCCACTGAGGGGGGCATGGGCATGGGTCTCCATCAATGGCCAGTCTGCCTTGCATTGGTTGAGCCCCGGTCGGGCACGGTGCCCTCCTGCACCTGTCCTGCCTCTGCAGGGCAGCTGCTCCGAGGGGCCCAGCATGGAGCTCCTGCTTGCGGTCAGTCAGGGCCACACCCTGCCCTCTGGCTGCCCACAGAGTCTCTGCAGTGACCTCTTCCTGGGGTGGGGGCTGTACTCACAGGCAGAGGCCCCAGTTAGGTGGGAAGGAGACCTCCCTGATCGGCCAGCCTGCCTGGAGATAGGAGGGGCCATTCTTCGTGGGCTGCAGGACACATGTCTTGCCTATCTTGCCCTGGGGAGGAGCACCCCTGACTGCAAGGTCCCCGTTTGCCAGCCTGGGGCCTTGGCAGGTGCCCAGTGCCTGGCGCTTTCCCATGTGAGGGCTCACGTGGGGCCGGGAAACTGAGGCCCGATGTTTTTGCTCCCACATGCCCCCACCCGGAGGGTTGCCCGAAGGCCGGGGGTTCCCTGGCTGGGCCAGACAGAAATAGAACTCAGGCACATCTCTTGCCCTCTCCTGCCTGCAGACTGCAGAGGGGGCCTCTTCGGGCCGGGCTGTGCCCTGCGCTGTGACTGCGGGGGTGGGGCTGATTGTGACCCCATCACTGGGCAGTGCCACTGTGTGGACGGCTACACAGGGCCCACATGCCGGCAAGGTGAGTCAGGCTCCCAGGGGAGAGGAAGGAGGACACCGTGCCCCCAGGCCCACCCCTGGCCGAGGCCCTGTCTCTTCTCCCCATCCCTCCACCCCACACGCAGAGTCGGCTGGGCCAGGCTGACCTGTGCTAATGTCACCATCCCCACGTGGTACCCATGGTGTCCACCCGGCTTCTGGTGGGCGAGATGTGAACCCTACAGCCACTGGACCATGGGGCAGGGCTTGGCCATGCTGCCAGCACAAAGTAGTCCCACTTCTCCAGCCCCAGTGAGGGTGGGCTCAAACTGCAGAGGGCCGTGACCGCATGGGCAGGGCTGGGTGATCCAGTGCAGGTGGGCACTGACTCAGCCCCCACCACCACCCGCTCCTTGCCTTGGCTGCACATGGACCGGTGCATGACAGTACACGTGTGCATGTGTGTGCAGCAGTGCCTGTGTGTGCTCCATCTGTGCATGCTAACACCTATGTGTGCCTCAGTGTGTGCATGCCAGTGCATGTATGCTCCAGTGCATACGTGTGCATGCCAGTGCATGTGTGGTCTAGCATATACGTGTGCCCCAGTGCACGGGCGTGCTCCAGTGCATGCATGTGCTCCAGTGCACACATGTGCCCACACGCACCCACAGGCATAGTCAGGGAAGCTTCAATGGCAGCACCTTGGTCTCTCAGCCCTGGAGACTCAGGGGGAACATGCTGTCCACGGGCACAATGTGGGGGTGCACAGGCCCCTCTGGTGTCTCCTGGTCAGCTCCCCAGACCCAGCCTGCTGTTGGGAAGGGACCTGTGCACACTGAGAGGGTCATGTCTGCAGAGGGAGGCAGGAGGCCGGCTTGAGGGTTGTGCCAGGCAGGCCTTGCAGATGGGGTGAAGGGGGAGCTGTGAATGCGGATTCCAAACTGGGGTCCTCGGCTTGAGGACCCCACACACAGGCTTGATGTGGTGTGTGCACGCATCTTCTCAAGCCTCTCCAAGGCAGCCCTGGCCCCCAGCTGTTAAGAGCCATTAGCGGAGGGCTCTCTCCTGCCACAGGGAGTGGGGTCCGCGAGGTGGAGGCGGAAGTTGCAGGGCTGGTGCTTGGGCAGCACCTGGTGGTCAGGTGTGGTACTGCACCGCAGGCCATGCCCTGGGCCGCCTTGACATTGAGCTGGGGGGTGTGGAGCTGGCGATATGCCTGCCTGAGCTGCCCCAACCCCTGCTGCTGACCGAGGCCTCCCCTGCCTGAGGCCGGGTGGGAAGGAGACAGGCAGGGCCTTGCTGCCCTGTGCCCTGGAGTGAACACAGCTTGGCCTCAAGTGAAGGCCTTCATGCTTCCCAAAGCCCTGCCTCCCAGCCCCCCTTCTGCCTGGGCAGGCGGCGCTGGGGCTTTCATTTGAGGGGGAGGCCCCATCATTTGCATAGGAGTGGGGGCAGGCTCTCCAGGGTGGGAGTGGGGGTCCTTGCAGGCCTAAGTGGATGGTCTGGTGGTGGGTGCTAAGGATCCAGGGCATTAGTATGAGCTACTGTCTGTCTTGCTTCAGGTGGGCCCCCCCAGCTCCCCGAGAGCCTGTCCCCAACCCCGGGCCCAGGTAAGGGGGCTGGGAGGTCTCACCACGTTTCCAGGAGGGTGGTGTTGTTGGCATCATTGGTCTGTTAGCAGCAGACTGAGGGCCTGAGGAGGGTTGGAGACCGGGCACATAGGCAGAATCTGGGCTCCACAGGGCGGTGGGCATTCCAGAATCTGCACGTCTGAGATGCGGCTGCGTGGGAGCTGGGAGGAGGGGGTGGCTGTGTCTCCTCCATTGGGCTGGAGCCAGAAGGGCAGTGAGGGAAGCATGAAGTGTGAGCCCAGAGCTCTGGTGACTTCGAAGCTCTCCACCTGCCCTGGGGCTGACCCTCTTTTCCCCTGTGCAGCAGCCTCGCCCTCAGCCTCTCATGGATCAGCGCCCCGGCTCAGGGACGGGACAGAGAAGCACTAACTTAGAGGCTGCCTGCGCTGAGGCCTGCCGCCCGAGGACCGCCCAGGGCACCAGAGACTTTGATGATGACCAGGGAGGGACGCCTGTGGGCCAGGACTCCAGCCCCATCCTTGTCTCTGTGGGCCGTGGACAGCGTGCAGCTCTTGCTCTCCGAGGGTCATCCGGCCACAAGGAGGGAGGCCTTGCATGGCCCAGCTCTGCAGAGCCTGGGCGAGTGGACTGGGCCTCGGGCAGCACAGCTGCACTGGCCGGACCCCGCGTGTGCTGAGGAAGCCCACCCCTCCCGCTGGCCTGGGTCGGGACTGAGGGCAGCTGTGGGTGCAGCTACAGGTGCAGGCATGGGGCCCCTGCCCCCCAAGCAGGTTCTTCTGGTGCTAGGCCCCTGACTGCGGCAGCTCAGCCGGTTTACCTGGGAATGTAGCCCGGCCGTATTTATGTAAAGGTATTTATGGGCACTGGACACGCCCTGCTGCGCCCTGAGGGCTGGAAGGCTGCCCGGCTCCTCCTTGGCCCCAGGAAGCCCTGACCCGGGACTGTGGGGCCCTGCGGGGCCTCCGGGCACGGGCTCCGGCGCCCTGTGAAACCCAGTCAGTTAAGAACAGAGCGGCAGCTTCCTCGCGGCCTGTGCGTCTGCTGCTTTGTTGGGGCTCCGCCGTGGCGGCCTCCTGGGCACGACAGCATGAGTGTCCTTGGTCAGGAACCTCCCCTGACCAGGGAAGCCAGGCAGGCACCTGGCTCCATCAGCCCCTGCTCTCCCTGGGAATGGGGGTGCCACAAAAATAAAGTTGGGGCTTATCCTGGCGCTCTAGAGGGGCACACAGGGGCTGCCCCAAGTGGAGGCAGATGGACCTACAAAACAAGCTCACAGCCAGGTGCCCCGAGATGTCCCGAGACCCAGGAAGCACAGCCTGCATGGAGGAAGCATGGTCTCGAGGGGAGGAGAGCCAGCCCACGGGCAGGGGTGGTGTGGGGGCAGCCTAGGTGCCGTCTACCCCCACGTCTCCCCTATCTTCAGGGCAGAAACATGGTGAGGGGGGGAGAACGTCATAGGGCCAGGTGGCCAGTAGGGAGTGTTGGACCCAAATTGTCACACTGGATACTTCAAGTCTGGGCTGTAGCCGCCTCCCCTCCCCTCCAACACCAGCCCAGCTAGCTGATACCTCCAACGACAAAGGATCTCAGGGGGCAAAACAAGGAGGGTTCTAGTAAACCCGTCCCCTTAAATGGACGACTAGTGAGAGGAAGCCAGATTAATGGGCCACCATGTTCAGACTTTGGAGTAAATATAATAAATATCCTGGAAGGAATAAGAGATGATCAGATGGTGACATGATGCGGGAAGAAGTGGTTAGAGCAGGACCTGTGGTGCAGGCAGAGTGTGGAGGACGCAGAAATTGGAGCATCCCGTGGGTGGGTGGCACAGACACAGCTGAGTAATGGGTTTTCCAGCTCAGGACGCTGTCCCAGGGCAGAAAGGAGGCTGTGAAATTACAAAAGGAAGGCCGCCAGAAATGGGTGAGACAGGTCTTAACATCTGTTGAATTGAAGTCCCAGAAAAGTAAGAAAAAAACCAGTGACGCGAAGCAACAACGAACAAGAAGTTCTCAGATCAGAAGGTAGATGCTCGCAGATTGGAAGGACTCACAGTGCCAAAAAAATAAAAGTGAAAAAGCCATAATCTAAAGAACTTTAAGAGTGTAGCAGCAAAGAGAAATTCTAAAATGCTCAGAAAAAGAGAACAGGCATCAGAGAGACCTCAGACTTTAACACAGAAACACTCGGGGCAGGAAGACAGTGATTTGCTGTTTTCAGGATTGAAGGAAGAATTTGAAACTTGAATTTTATGTCCTGCTAAATTATCGCTAAAAAGCAAGGTCAGCATTATTCTTGGGTCTCCAAGGCCCGGGTGGGTTACCACACAGAAACCTGATTTGAAAATGCGCTCAAAGGAAGTTCTCCAGCAGGAAGAGGAAGCAGCCCGGGGGCCGCCATGAAATGGTCACCACGTTCCTCATACAATCCAGTAAGAGAATCGAATGCTTACATTAATCGACACTGGAAACTGAGCACAGTCTCACCTGCGTGAGGGCTGGAGGCGGGAGGGAGACTGCTGCGATGTCACCTGCTGGTGCGGGGACACAGTGAAGAGCTACGACAGTGACAAGGCCATAAACCCAAGTGCAGATGCAGTAAGGTGGACGTGACCACCACAGAATACTGACGGGGTGTTCAACTTCTAAATCATCTGGAGGATGTTTCGTCTCTCCAGTGGAAGGCAGGTAAGGAGGAAGAATAAAGCATGAGGAGAAGAAAATAGATGAACAAATCCTAGTGTAAATGTTTACAAATGGTGATGAAAACCCAGATCCCTAGACCACGTGAAACAGGATTGAACAGAATGTTAACTATAAGAGGCACACCTGAAGGCTAGAAATACAAGCATCTAAAGCATACCAAGAAAGCTGGGCTAGGGGTTTTAATATTTCTGGGTGAAAAGCATCATAAGCAACTGTTAATCAATATTTGTCTACACATATATGCACCTAACAATAGAGGCTGAGAAAGTCACAAAGCAATGATGGATATAACAAAGAATCGTAACTGCTGAGTTTAACGTGCTTGTTACAAAAACCAGTGGGTTAAGCAACAAAACATAAGCAATAATGCATTTTAATAACCTTCAACACACATGCTATATATATATATATATATGCCTGTCTTCACAGATTATATTCATTTATATATACATTTATATTTATGTATATAGACTTTACACTCAGCAAACGGAGAATAATGGGACATTTAACAAAATTCCCTCTTTAAAGACTAACACGAGAAAAAACTCCAGCAAGATGAAGAAAAAATTACAAAAGGAGGAATAATTAACTACAGACACAATAGAGTAAGACAAAAAGGAAGCCTATGAACAACTATATACCAATAACTTTGAAAACTTAGAAAAGTGGGTATGTTTTTGGGAAAATATAAAATGCCAGGATTGGTGTAGGTAGAAATAAAAAACTTGGATAAACCAATAACTTAGGTAAATGCAAACAGTGATGCAGGCTCCCCCCCTCCTCCTCTGCCATCGTCCCCAGTGATGCCTGGGGCAGGTGCTGGCGTAGGTGGTCATGCTGGACTTTCAAGACACCGTGAACTTGTCCAATGTAAGTTCTTCCAGAAACTTTAAATAGAGGAAAAGCAACTCTACTCATTCCATGAAGCCAAGATCAATTTTGTTCTAAAACCAGATGTTGGGGCAGTACAAGAAAATTACAGACTCATTACATGTATGCAAAAATCCTAAGTATTAGCTACTCAAATAAAAATATCTTAAAAATAATATCCACTTGATCCAAGGGGAATTGGCCATGATGGAAACGTAAGGACAGTTTAACATTGGAAAATGTGTCAGTATTTGGGTGAGAAATCAGATGATTGGTTGAAGCAGGAAGCATTCGACATCGATGCAGGATACAAATTCTTGGAAAACTAGGTACAGAGACAAGTTTCTTGACGATGCTTTTGTGCCAAGAGTCTACTGCAAGTTTAATGGAGAAACCAATGGATTCAAGTCTGTCCACGTGAAGCCACCCCAGGGCCTGCCTTGCCACCTAATGCACCATGTGGGGTCCTGCTCGTTCTTCTCCTGGGGTTATTGATCTCTACGGCCCTGACGTTATAGCCCAGATCTCTGTTTGGCTGTCCTTCCACACCAGAATGCAAAATCTAGGAGGTGGGGACCCTGCTTCCCGCATGCTGGACCACCCGGGCAGGACCTGGGTGGGGTCCTGTGGAATGGATGAGTAAACCCCCTTCAGATCAAGGATTGGAAGATGTGGGTATCGTCACTCCTCCCCCAGCCCAGCAGTGCTCGGGACACCCCAGGCCACTGTCAGCTGAGCAAGAGACAAGCAGTGGTGGGGGGCCCTGCAGGGAAGAGACCACCGGCCCTGCTTTCAGGGGGAGGACTCTCGGGATAGGGGGCTGATGGGCCCGCAGACAAATGAGCATACTGTAAGGATCCAGCAGGGTGGGCGGCAAACTCATACAGATCCCATCAGATGTGGAATAAAGCCTATAAAAATCAATAGTTTTTCAACACCAGTAATAACCCACCAGAAAACAGAATACATAGTAAGATACCGTTTGGCATGGC
Source organism: Equus quagga (assembly GCF_021613505.1). NCBI lineage: Eukaryota > Metazoa > Chordata > Mammalia > Perissodactyla > Equidae > Equus > Equus quagga. The sequence goes on from NC_060271.1 coordinate 46,684,824, forward strand.
AACAAAACCCAGAAACATCTGGGAATCTGTCTGGCAAAAGGATGCACGAAGTCTTCAAGAGAGTGGACAACCTGAACAGGGCCCGGGAGTGAAGACATTGCCTCGGCTGTCTTCAAATCTGATGCAACCCCACGTTCAATGAGAGGCCCAGTGATGGGGTAGGCAGGTCACAACTGGTGGGCAGTTCGGGATATCTGACACGGATGAGGGTCTGATGTCAGGAACGGCGACAAATAGCAAAGGGTGGTGAGGAAGTGAGCAGAATTCATGGACGCCCCACGGCCAGCGAGGGGCTGGACGGAGAAGCTGAGATCCGCACGTCCCAGCACTGGGAGACGGCTTTACTCCCAAGGGACAGAAGTGGAGTCCGAGGGCTCTAAGGGAGGCATGGGGAATGTACTGCTGGGGTCCCACTGTGGACAGCCTGGGGGTTGGGGGCAATGGAATCGAATCCTGAGGGCTGGGCTGCAGTGCCCCTGCCGGCCACCAGGGGGCGGTAAGGGGGGGGGTGTGGAGGCCCTGGAATGTTCCAGAGTGGCTGGAAGTAGTGAGCCAGGTGTGCATACAGTGGCAGAGAGAGATCCTAAAATCCATGTTGAGTGAGATGAGAATTAAGGTCACATGAGCACATACCCTTTACGTAAATTAGGTAGCCCCCATAAGAGGACACTAGTTTACAGGGACGCCCACGGGTTCCAGGATGTACAGCACACTCTGGAGGGTGGTGTGGAGCAGCGGGCGAGGCGAGGCTCCTCGCCTGCTGCTCCACCGGACAGGGGAACGGGTGGGCTGCCCGGCTGTGTGACCGCTCACGCCTGGCCTCCTGCACTCCGGTGGACCACACCCCCTCACGCCCACCTCCCCAGGGAGGGTGGGGGGTGCCCACTGGGGGCTGGGCACTGAGGTGCCTGGGTGGCTCTGGGGAAGTGGCTCCGCCCCAAGGCCCTGGCACCAGCTCCCCATTCCCCAGGGCCTTGCAGACACCTCCCCACAGGTGCCCCAGGCCAAGTGGGGGCTGGGTCTCCTCGGCATCTGGTCCCACTGGATCCTGCTCTGGATGGGCCTTGCTGGGGTTGCCTGGTATCCTAGGAAGCCTTGCTGTCCCCCTACCAGCCCACTGGCCAGCAATGGGCACAGGGCCTTTGGGCCTCAGTTTCCTCACCTGCAACAGGAGGAGCAGTGCAGTGGCTGGGAGGAGGGGCTGGGCTAGACAGGCCATGCCTCCTGAGACCTGGGGCCTGCCTCTGGTGCTGGTGACCCCTCCCCAGTAGAGCAGGTGGGGCAGGGTCCTCCACAGGAGCCCTGTTATCTGGGGGAGGGTGAGTGCCACCTGGGCACCAACACTGAGGACATCTGCTCTCCTAAGAGGGCCAGCTCGGCAAGCAGGCAGGTCAGAGCACCCTTTAGCCCTCCAGCTAGCCCTGCCATGCCTGAGGGGTCACAACACCTGTGCCCCTTGGGGCTGGACCCCAGGCTGAGCAGTAGCCCCTTGAGGGGGCTCCAGCAGGCACCCATGCTGGGAGAAGGGAGTGGAGCACGCCCCAGCCTTCCTCTCCTCACCGCCTCTGACCAGGCCTCCCGCAGCCGGACCTGTGCTTCCCGATCCTGCTTGCAAGGGTTCTCCTCCTCAGCTGGCCCGGTCTGGCCCTCCCCAGGTGGAGCCGGCCACCCCCAACAGCCCCGCCCCCATGGCAGCCCCACTTCCAGTCCTGGGACGGCCTTTCTCCAGGCCAAGCGTTCTTACTCCTTGCTTATGAAGGAAAGGGCCTTAATTAAGGTCATGCCCTGCCCAGGTCACAAAAGCGAGGACATGGCCTCAGGGCTTTCCCAAACCCTCTTTGCTCCTTTAACAGAGAACTTAACCTGGCAGAGGATGGGACGCTGGGCCACCCTGCCCTCCCCGGGGAGGGTCTCGGGGGTCATTGGTGAGGACAAAGGAGCTAGTCCTGGGGTAGCCAGGCTTACACAAAGATGCTGCCCCCTGGCTCGTGCCTGACGCACACATGCACATGCATGCACACACACCTGCACACACACACACCCCTGCGCACGCAGCCCCGCCCCGGCCGCCAGCTGGCCCCACAGCAGCTCCAGGATTAGAGCAGGGAGTTAACTCAACTCACAGGTGGGCGATTTCCACCCGTCCAGGCAGTGGGGGAAGCTGGGCCTGGTCTCCGGTGGCCCAAGTCCCCAGACCATGCCTTTTTCCCTGAGCCTGGCCCTGTCCCATCCCCCATCCTGCGGAACCCCTGCCCAGGACAGCCCCACTTGGCTCTGACCTAGGCCTGACCTTTCTGGCTGCCTGAGGCCTTGGAGGTCAATGGGGAGGAGCTGCCCCCTCCTCCTGGTGCCAACCTCCCTCCACCACCTGGTCCAGCGGGCAGTGCCCAGAGCTCCACTCCTTCCTCCACTCCTCCCTGCTGGCCCCAGGGCTGGAGGAGCAGGGGGCAGGCCTCCCGAATCACCCACTTCTGGGGAGCAGCACCCCTGGCTTTCATGAAGCAGCCCAGCCACAGTGGGGTCCAGGCAGATTCTCAGGTGAATGCTGGGAGCCCCCATCCCAAGGACAGCACCGCCCAAGCCAAGAGGGGCACCCGGCATGGGAAGTGGGAGGGCTGGCGGGGGGGCAGGGGACACTTCCGGGGAGCAGGCCCCATCCTCGTGCGTGGCCCAGCAGCGCCTCCCACCCAGGCACACTGTCACCCTCCCCTGGGAAGCAGGATACCTCCCCAGCCCAGGTCAGCCGACCAGCCTGCTGCGCCCCACCTGCATGTCCCTGGTCCTGGGGGGGCAGATGGGCTGGGCCACAGTGGGGGCATGAGGGAGGTGGGGGCTGGGAGGACACCCCAGAGGGGTCCCCACAGGCTCTGCTATGTCAAGTTCCCAGACCCACTGGCCTTGCCCATGACAGGTGGGCCAAGGTCAAGCATGGGGTGACCTTGTATGAGGGCCTGGACAAGTCCCCAGGACCCAGCACAGGTGACCACACTCATGGGGCCAGTCCAGGCCCATAGCACCTCGGGAATTTTGTGGGGACTCACGTGGCCTTCACCTGAACTCAGATTTGCTGTGGAAATCCAGGTGTTAAACAAACGCTTTAATGTCTCCAGAAACCTTAACGTCACAATTTCAGCGCTGGCACTGCATGGCCATTTCCTGCCCTTCTTGGAACGTGGGGCAGCCCTGGGCACTCGAGGCCCTCGTCGTCCCACGCTGAGGCAGGAGGGGCGCGGGAGGGAGACAGCCCACGTCATCCCACGGTTGGTTCTCCACCCTCCATCACGTCAGCCAGGCACGACTGCCCTGCATGTACACAGGAGGGCAGGGGCGGGGCGGCTGGGAGCTGGGGCGGGGCAGGGCCTATAGGAGGGGCCGGCCTGTCTGGGCTCCTCCCAGGACTTCTGCTGGGGTCAGTCCCCAGAGGCAAGTACCATGTTCCTCCTTGGAAGTGTCTGGAGCCAGCGCTGTAGCCCAGGGGGCCTTGGGGAGACCCAGGGATGGTTGAGTCTCCTGGGACAAGCCCACCACGCTCTTTGGAGCTGGACACAGCTGCTTGCTGGAGTAGGAACCGCAGCTGCTGCCATGGCAGCCTGGCCTCCCGAGGTGCACGTCCTGGCTACACATCTGTCTCCACCCGCAGCCGCTCCATCCTGCGCACATTGCCCTCCACGGTCACACGGCTGGTGATGCTCCGGGCAAAGTCCTCGGGGAACCAGCCCGTCTCTCCATCCCGCAGTCTCTCGCCGTAGAACCATCCTGAACCCAGACGCGGGGCAGGTGAGGGCAGGGTCCTGGGCACCAGGAGGGGGCCCCCATGTTGGCAGCCCTCTGAGCTGCCGTTGCAGAAGACGCCATAGCCAGGCATCTCTAGGAGTTGACCATCATGGCCTCCCGCCAAGGGGGCCTTGCTGAAGGCCACACGGCACCCAGTCTTCCGTCAGGTGCTGGGGTGGAGAATGGCACTGGGGGCTGAACTGGCTCCAGCCAGCTTTGCCCACCCTGGGGCCTCGGGAGCAGCAGAGCCACCCTCCTCCCACTCGAAGCAAAGTGACAAGGAACCCGCTTTTGACCCTGCGACTCGTCCTTGAGGGAGGGCGCTGCAGTGGGCCTTGGAATCAGGCCCGCCATGAGCAGGGCAGTAACCGCTTCTGGGCGGCTGGGCTCAGAGTCAGCCACACACGCCAGTGTGCTCTGGACCCTCGCCAGGGCCCCCAGACTCTCACTTAGTGCCAGCCTGCCCACCCCCCATGCCCGGCCCCGGCCGGCTCACCGTCCTCCTGCTCCAGGATCAGGACCACATCCGCCTGCTGCAGCATGATCTCATCCACCTGCTTGGCCAAGTAGGCCTTGGTGATCTCCACCTGGAGCAGATCTGGTGGGAAGGGGCAGGTGTCAGCGACAGAACGCTCTTGGGGAGGGGTGGGCTGAGAGCTCTGCAGCCGAAGGCGGGCAGGGCTCCATCTCCCAATGCATCCCCTGTGGGCTGGTGCTGGTGGGGCCTGAGAGGCCCCCAGGTGTCCCAGTACATGGACATGTGGCAGCTTCCCTTTGGCTAAAGGGGGTCCCCTCCAGAGGCCACGAACAGGCTGCCCTAGCTTTTAGGGCCAAGTGCCCAGCACTAGCAGAGGGCACTCCCAGCTGCTAAGGGGACCAGGCAGGGCCGGAGCTGGGGTGACAGATCTGTGGGCCATACTGCTCTACCCTTTTGGCCTCAGTTTCCCCAGCTACTGGGCATGGGGCAGGTTCCCTCCCCAGTGCAGGGCGGCTGAGGCCCTGAGACAGAGCTAGATCTGTGTGCACAGATGGACACACAGTCCCGGGGCTGGTCACCCTGGAGGCAGGCTGAGAGGTGGACAGAGGGCTGCATGGGCACTCTCCTCTCCAGGCCAACCCCCTGCCCCAGGGCTGGGAAAGGGGCCAGGAGCTGTGCTCGGGAGTGGGGTCAGGGGGCTGTGCTCACCTCCTTTGTTGGTGGGGCCCTGCCCCTGCCTCTCCCTGTGTGTGAGCGCCGTGATCCACCGGGCCCGGTCACTCCTGGGGGCCAGAGAGAGCATGAGCGAGGTCCCGAGGCCAACCCGCCAGCCTGGTGACCTTTGGCTTCATGCACATGACCCCCAGTGTGGTGCTGTGGGAAGATGGGGGGTCATGCAGCCCCTCAAGGGGGCTCCTTGAGCATCCCCCCACAGCCCTGGAGGTGGGACAGGCAGTGCGATGAAGGCTCACGCTGCCTGGACCAGCAGTTGTAAGTGGCTGGCCACCCTGGGCCTCCCCTCACCCCCTGTGCCGTGGGTTGAGGCGTGGGAAGTCACGGGGCTGAGCCTGAGTCCCACCCGCCCAGGGTCCCAGCTGGGTGGCAGCTGTGCCCCTAGAACCCAGGCAACCCCCTGTCCCGACACTGGGCCCCAAGCCCCTGCCTCTTGTGAGTTTGCTGTTTGACACACAGGCCTTGGCTTCTCATCTGGAAACAGGGCCGTGCAGGAGGGAGCATGGAGACTGAGCCCCTTGTTTCCCCTCCCTTGTCTGCTGAGCCCCCTCAGTACCAGCATCTTTCTGAGCGTTGTCCTCCCTGCACTGTTCTGACCTCACTCCCACTGCCCCCATCCTGTACTCTAGCCCTGGCTGCTCCCCAGCACAGACCCTCCTGCCTCAGGGCCTTTGCATGGCTCTGCCTCTGCCAGAGCACTGCTCCCTGTGTTGCCTTGTCAATAAGGCCTTCCTCCCCAGCCAGCAACTGGTGCTCTCTTCTTCTGTCTTGTTTTCCTCCTTAGTCCTCATCCCTCTGACACAGGGGGACAGTTCAGCTGCTCATTTTGTGGCTGGTGTCCCCCCTGACCCCCAGGAATGTGAACTCCGTGAGGCCAAGGCTGTCCCTGGCACCCGCCACAGTGTCCTGCACACAGTAGGTGCTCAGGAACGTCAGCGGCACGAACCTCACCCACCCCAGGAGCCCCCCCAAGTCTTACGCGGACTCGCAGGACAGCAGGATCTTCTCCTGGCGGCCCTCGCTGTTGTGCAGCAGGGTGACCTGGAAGAGGTGGGGCACGGAGGAGCTGCGGCCGCCACCGCCGGGCAGGGGGGACTCCGAGGGCTCCATCTTCTGAACCTGGATGTGGTCCACCTGGGCATAGTCCTGGACCACGAAGCTGTCCTCACTGCAGGGAAACCGGTGGTGGGCCGGGTGCTGCAGCGGGCCTGTGTGCAGCCTGGGCCCCCCAGCTCCCCCACAGCAGCCAGGAGGACGCCCCTGAGAGCTGTCCCGCCCTGAACCCGCAGAACAGAGGCCGCGAATTTCTGGCTCTTCGTGGCCTGGCCGGGCAGCCCCAGGTCTGCAGGTGAAAGCCAGAGCCAGCCCCGCGGGAGGCACCAGCCGCCCCAGGTCGTGTGTATGGCGCTGAGCACCCAAAGGAAGCTGTGTGCGTGTCCTCATGTAGGGGGACCCAGTGGGCAAGCCAGGCTGTGATGGGGCCCCACTGTGCACCCCCAACGCTGAGGCCGGGGGAGGCTTGGGGCCGGCTCAACCACGCCCCTCTGGGCCCGAGGCCACAGCTGCTGCCCACTCCCCAGGGTGCAGCCCGGCACCCACGGGCGGGCCTACCTCTTCTTCTTGGTGACCACCAGGACATCATTGAAGAGGAACAGGTAGCAGGTCGGCCGGCTGGCGAGTTTTCGGAAAAGCCCGGTCTCCTCCATCAGGAAGAGCTCCCCGCGCTTCAGCAGCCAGCGGGAGGCCGAGATGAGCGGGAGGGACTAGGGGACAGAGCGGAGGGATGAACCAGCCCCCTGGGCGGGGGACGTGCGGCCGGAGGTGGGCACCAATCCCTGCCTCTAAGAACCAGGTCACTGGCCGTCCCCGGCGCTGGACCGAGGAAGGGCATGCCCTGCTCCCGGCCCCAAACAAAGGACCATTCAGTCAGCCAACAGGCGCTCACAGCGGCCACTCTGCACCAGGCCCTGGGCCCAGATCCTGTCCCGCAACCCAGGACGGCCGGCCCTGCCTCAGATCAGGCCCCGGGGCTCGCTGGGCACCCTCGGAGCGCTCCCCAGGGGCCAGGAGCGACGGGTACACTGGGGAAGCCCCAAATGCACCTCCTGCCCAGCAGGGAGCTGACCGCATCTACGCTCAGGCTCCGCATGGCCACGTCTGGGGCCAGGGGCCCTTCCTGCATTTGGAGTGGCGGCCCCACTGCAGCCTGGAGCACAGGCCAGGCTTCAGCGGTAACAAGTGAGGCGCAGGCAGGCAGGATGCACCCAGGCCCTGCCACGCTGGGTCCTATATCACCATGGCCGGTACTCATACTTGGCATGGAGCTGGCGCTCAGACCAAGCCTCCCGCCACCATGGCTGCTGCTTGGGCACATTAAGCTGGATGGGCAGGGGGCAGGCAGAGTGGGCCTGGCTGGGAAGGGAGCGAGGTGGTCTGCCCACCAGCCTCTGCTCCCCAAACGTGCCCACTGCGACACTCACACCTGCTGGACTCTGAACCCCACATCCTCCCAGCTCTGGGCCATCCCCATTTGTTCCCGGCCTGGGCCGCCTGCTCTCCTGGCCCCGTGCCAGGACCAGTTTTGAAACGTCACTAGGGTGAGGGCCCTGCTTGGAGGTCAGCCAGGCCTGAAACTGGGTCCTTGCTCTGACCTCCAAGTGGCCTGGGGTACAGTGAGGTGGGGGACCCAGGTCTACGGTTGGGGGCAGCGGCAGGGGTGGCCCCTGGGCAGCACCGGGAGGGGCCAGTCCATGGGTTGCTGGGGGTCATAGGGGCAGGAGAGCAGGCATGGGCTGCTGGCCCCCTCCCCAGAACTGACGGACGTGTCCTGGGCTCACAGGGAAGCCTCAGCTGGCACTGAGGTCACCCTTCTCCTGTTGTCAGCACAGTGGCAAGGGACCCTGGCCCAGGGTAAGGCCTCCAACCGGGCCTGCTGCCACCTGCTCCCCTCATAAGGCCACTCGGGCGGATCTGCCCTCTGCCCCCACAGCCCTGAGGGTAGGCATGAGAGGCCTGGGGCAGGAGGGCCATAAAGCTGAGCCTCTGTGGTCAAGGGGCAGGGGAGTCACAAGGGACACACCCAGATGGGGAAACTGAGGCCTGGAGAGGTCGAGGCAGAGGCCCTGGGCCTCACCAGGGTGGGCTCCCCCAGAGGCCTCTCTCCAGCCCTCACATGGGGGCCGCTGGGCCCTGACCTCAGACAGCGGGGTGGGGAGAGGTCTGAGCGCGCCTGGGACCGCCCACCTTGACCTTGCTGAAGTCCAGCTGGGTGTGCAGCATGTACATCTGCTCCATGCGCTCCATCTTGTGCGCCCCTTCATTGCACTGCTTCACCAGCTGCGAGGTGTGTGCACACGAGAGCAGGCTGTGCTGCAGGCCGCGGTTGGCCCCTGCGTGTGCAGGGCGCCCCACTGGCCCAGTCCTCTGGGGCTGCCCGTGGTGCCTGCCCTCATGGCTGTCCTGGTCCCTGCCCTGTTGTGGGCTCGCCAATTGTGTGCGAGCTCCACTCTCCCAGTACCACGAAAAGCTTGAGATGGACAGTCTGGGATGCTCCCCGCCCCGCCCTCAGGGTCTCTGCCATCGGGGGGCATGGGCAGCAGAACCCAGGGCTGGGCTGGGTCCCGTCTCACCTTGCTGATGGCCTTCAGTGCGCGGCTGGCGGCTTTGTACCTCTCGGGGTGGCCCTGGGTCTTGAGGCAGAGTGTCTGCAGAGAAGACACCAGACGTGAGAAGGCTCCAAGTGCCCTCCCGGCCCAGCCTCAGGGGCCTGCATGGGGCAAGGGCTCCCCACCAACACCAGACCCCGATGTGGGCTGCAGGGAGGTCAAAAGCCAGCACCAGAGGACTCCTGCCAGGCCCCACTGCGGCACAGAGCCCCCAAAGGATGGTCGTGTAGGAACCTGGGGTGAGCACTTCCCCCAAGAACCCCACCGCTTCTAGTCCCTGGCCATCTCAGTCCAGCCTGGGGAGGCCCCTGGAAACATCTATTTTTACGATTCCCAGAGGGCCCAGGAGGGTCTGATGTCCCATCTGACTTGGACAGCTGACCCACTGAGTACAGGCCACATGCTGCCTCCGGGAGCTTAGCTGCATGCCTGTGCATGCATGCATGCGTGTGCATGTGCATGCCTGTGTGCACACGTGTGTATGCGTACATGTGTACGTGTGTGTACCTTTCGCTCCCATGTGCCCCTCTGCCCCATGAGCTGGCATCTCAGAGATAGGAGCCACTCTGGGGAGTGGCTGAGGACCGACACTCGGTAGGGGTCTGGGCAACACGGGATCAGACCCATCGATATGAATGAAGCCCATGAGCTGCTGAGTGAGTGAATGAAAGTCTGCAAAGTGTGAATGGCTCCTGACAGAGCTCTGCAGGCGACAGTGACAGCTGCTGTGGCCATCAGAGCCGTTGTGTCATTGTCCTCATAACTGTCACATGGCACAGGCCAAGCGTCAGGGAGAAGGCCAGAGGGAGCAACACCTGACCCGGAGGCGGGGGCCTGGGCAGCTCAGGTCCGTCGGCGGGCCGGCCACCTTCCCCCTGGCCGAGGTCTGGGCGTGTACTCACGTCCGTCAGGAGGGGCAGCCGGGTCACCCGCTGCATGGGCAGGATCAGGAAGGAGATCATGGGCAGGCCCCCGCACGCCGGCCGCCTCTCGATCTCCCTCAGGACCTCTCGGAAGGCGGCATTGCTGCTTCTGCAATGGAGAGAGGGCTTCCGCTCAGCGGTGGGTGCAGGTGCGGCCAGCCCATGCAGAAATCATGCAGAGCCTGCAGAAGCAGGCTGAAAGGGGCAACGTGCTCCGAGACCAAGGTGCTGGATCTTCCGAGCCCAGATCCCCTGGGTCGCGGGGGGCCCCACTCACGTCAGCTTCTGCAGGGCGCGCTGCTGGTAGACCTCATTGGAGCAGTAGGCAATGTAGGGGTGGAAGTGCTTCTCGGCGTGCTCCTCCAGGATGTCGCTGATGTCCTCCACGCATACCTGCGCCTTGTGCCGCCGCTCCAGGTCCTCGAAGAACCTGCGAGGGCGAGGATCGTGGGCCTGGTTGTCCACTGCCACACTTCCCATGCATGCATGCACACACATGCACATGAGGCTGAACTCAGCTAAGCTCCCAGAGCCAGCACAGCAGGCTCGTGGTGGACCGAATGCCCAGGCTGGCGGGACCTGGGCCAGTGCTCCTGGCAGGGGCTGTATGCCACGGCCCTCCCAGGAAAACCCCAGGACAGAGCAGCTCCTTAAGCCTGGAATAACTGGGCAAATACCCAAACCCAGGGCCGCTTCCCACTAGTTTCTGGCAGATTCTAGCAGCATTGTGGGATGTGGACAGGCACGACGGAGAACTTGTCACTCTGACTTGATTCCCTGGGACTCAGGTCAGAGCCGCGAGGATCTCACAGCTCAGGCAGGGTCAAGGGATGGGGCTGGGGCTCTGGGCAGACTCTCTGGAGGGGAACACCAGACCCCTGATTCTTGCTGGGCTCCTTCTGAGGCTCATCTGTAACCCGTACCTCGGGCGGGGAGATGAGGATGAAGTGCTGGCCCAGGGCCGCGCAGGGTTCTGCTCCCAGGGCAGCCACTGCCACCGTGGCTAGACCCACGTCGGGCCGCCTGGTGTGCAGGCCGTGGGCCGGAGCCTCCAGTGCATTCTGCACAGCTGCAAAGTGCTGGAGCCCAAGGCCCCATCACCTCTCCAGGTCCTGGCCAAGGCAGCCGGGAGGACCTCCCACCCTAATAGCTCTATCCCTCAGAAGCCCCTTCCCCTGTGGCCCCTCCCCAGTGCCGGGCTTGAGGCTGTTGGACCACAGCATTTCTCCCAAGTCTGCCTCTTTCAAAGCCCTGCTGAGCGGGGCTCCTGGGACAATCTGGGGCAGCCCCATCTGGGAGTTGAGACACCCAGCTGACGGACAGAGAGCAGAGTCCCTGAGCACAGACCTGCCCCAACACGGGCAACCCCAGGCGGCCCACACTCCTCCCTGGGGAGTGACCAGGCCGAGGGGGGCCTTTACTGTTCACCCACCTGGGTAGGGGGGCAGGGCGGGGAGGAGCTCAGTCCTCAGTTCCCAGGCACTGAGTGGGCGGCTGTCAGCCCCACCCAGGACCTGTGGCAGGGCCACCACCTGGGAGGAGGATGGTCAACCCCAGCAACCTGTGGGCCTGCCCCTCTGGAAGATGGGGCCTCACTCTGGTCATCCTTGGTAAGGCCGGTGGTGGTCCCGGAAAGGGGTCAAGGTCTTGGCTTGGAGGTGGGCAGGGGTCCCTCAGGGCCCTGCTCACTGGCCCCCGGCCTGGCCCTTCACCCATGGGGGCCACATTTCCTGCAAGTGGAGCAGTCTGAGACACCACTCCGGGGCAGCCCTGGCAGATGCAGACAGCATGTCAAGAACAGATGTGGAGCGCCCCCCCCCACCCCAGGAGGTCCTGGCTGCCCGGACGCAGGGCCACACACACACGTGCATGCACAGGCAGGCCAGGCCCGTCAGAACCTCCCATGGGTGCCTCAGAAGGCTTCTGAGAAAGGTGCGGGAGAGCCGACCCTCAGCCACTGACTCAAAATAGCCAATTCCTGGGGAGGCCGCTGTGAAAGGCCCAGAGCTGCTGGGGCCCAGCTAGGGGCAGGAGGCAGGACAGTGGTGGCCAGCCTGAGGCCCTGTGGATGTCAGATGCAAACAGGCGATAGGTTCCAGGCCCTCAGCCCCGCCACACTCAGGGGACACAGAGCAAAGAGTCAGAGCTGGGTGGAGGGTCAGCTGCTGTCCCAGAGCCCCCCACCGAGTCAAGGACCGTGAGCCTCCCAGGCGGTCACTGGAGCTCTGCAGGAAGCCCCACCTGCAGGGACAAGACAGCCCCCCGCTCCCCCTCACGGCCCTGACACTTCCACAGGGACCCACGGGCAGCAGCTTCTAGGTGGGGCTCTGCAAGCTGCAGGTGTGATGCTGACGAGTGAACTGAGCACTGAGCCACCCACCACCTTGCCCACCCCACCCCTGTCTGCAAGGGGGCCTGTGGGACCCGCCCCATTGGGTTAGGGAGGATGCTGAGGCTCAGGGAGCTGCCAGAAGGTGTCGTGGGATCTCCTGGGTCTCCCAGGGTCCAGAGCAGTGCAGGGCTGAATGCACACAGTGCACCTGGACCTCACCCTCCCCAGGTGTAAACACACACACATCTGCTGCCACAAACAGGCACATGCGCATTCACACACGTGCACACATACACACGTGCACTCACACATGTGCAGGACACGCACATACAGGCCCATGCAAGCCTGAGGCTGCACGCCCAGCCCCTCCTCCACCTTCCGGACCTGCAACCAGAGCCCTGGGCTGGGCACCAGACACGGCTGGGAGGAACACGACCCAGGGCTGCAACTCGAGGCTGCCTCCTGGCTCCGCCCTGTCGGCACCTCATGCCTTGTCCTTCCGCCCTCTGCACCGGGTTTCATGGCAGGAACGTGCCCATCAGCAGGCAAGGCCACCCCACTGTGGGTGGCACTCTACCTCTCGAACATCCAGGGGACAGGGTGCTGGGGGCACCAGGACACTGCGCTCAGCTGTCCCTGGGGCCAGCTCTCAGTGGCCTCAGGGCCTGTGGGGGTTCTCTTGCTCCCTCCCAGCCAGGAGCTGCTCCAGAGTGCCGTCCACACCCACAGGCCAGAGGTCGCCCAGATCCCCGGCCTTCCCACCCTGCTGAGAGCCTGCCCCAGACACCGCGGGGGGCCGGGCCTCACTTCCGACTGGCGCCCAGGACGTCCAGGATGTTGGAGAAGAGGTGGTGGTGTTCCATCTGGGTCATGGTTGCCCGCAGCGCTCTGGACTGCAGGAACTCGGCCACCAGAATGCCCAGGCTGTGCTGGTAGGAGAACTCCGATGTGAGGATCTCGAAGATGGCCTGGGGCAGAGGAGAGCGATGAGGTGTGGCTACGCCCACTGGGGCCCTGCCCGGAGAGGGGTTTGGACGGGCCCCCACACAGGGGGGCATTTTTCTGAGTGCTCAGGCCATGGAGGTTCTATCTGGCTGTGGGGGCCAGGCCGGAGACGGCCGACTGGACAGGCCCCTGGATGATCTGTCAGGACAGCCTTGGGGCCGCGGGCCGGATTCTTGGGTTTGTGCTCTGGCTCAGCCACGCATAAACTGTGATGCTGGGCAAGGACTCTCACCTCATCTGAGGAGTGGGTAATGGCAGCCGCCCCCGCCCCGACCCCGCCAACGGTGTCAGCCACCATTCTGGTGCCTGGCCCAGGAGGTGGCCGATGTGTGGGCAGACAGGTGATGTCCCCATGGCCGTTGTACCCCCAGGTAGGTCGTGTGGTCTGCCCGGCCCCTTACCTCCTGCCTCTTGCGCTCCTCGGCCGGCAGCTGGTCCAAGATGCCCGACTCCACCACCTGAGGAGGGCACAGGCCCAGGAGTCATGGGCTGCGCATCCTGGAAGCCCAACCTCCCTCAATGGGCCAGAGTCGACGTGGATGGCAGGGAGGCCTGGAGAAGGTGGGAGCCGGGCTGGCCCAGCAGAACCACCTTTTGTGGGCCACCTGGGACTGCCCTTGCATGGCTCAGCACAGTCCAAGCACTGAGCTGGTCTGTCCCTGCGTGGTCCAGGGAGACCTCGCCTGGGCAGGCCACCCCCTGAACAGCCCTGAGGCAGCCAAGGGAGGATGGGGGACCGGAGGGAAAGGCTGGCAGGCACGGAGGGTGGGGAGGGGGCCTGGTCCCACAGAGAGCTGCCTGGCTAGTGGAGTGGCGCAGAGCCACCAGGAAAGCTGAGGGGCGTGCCTGGGCCAGGTGAGTCAGCATCCTGCCCGGGAGGTACAGGGTGACACCGTCCCAGCTCTCTACCCCCTCAGGCCCCGTGGCCCCAGGTGGCCTGGCTGGAAGATGGTTCTCAGTCACAGCACGCCCACCACGTCCCTGCAGAGCCCAGCAGGATGGGCCGGCTGCCCCGCTGCCTGGGGATGCCCCCTCTGCAGGACCCGGGGCCCTGATTCTTGCCCTCCCCCTCACTGAGCTGGGCAGAGGTCATCACCAGTGCCTGGGCAGGGGCTAAATCCCTCGCCTCCTCCTGCAGCCGGGGACTTGGCCCAGGTACCCCAGCTCAGGTGGCCGGGACCGGAATCTCCGGCAGTGTTTCAAGGGCGCTGTGTCCTGGACCCCACCAGACCCAGCAGGTCATGCATACCCAGCAGCTGGCACCCAGCAGGTGGGAATTCACATGTATTTCCAGACCTTTCCATCTGCCTGACCTCACCCCCATGCTGACCCCTCCCTGGCTGAGGGGTCCCATGGCATGCAGTGTCATGGAGCATAGTGGGCGGGCACAGTGCCGAGGCCCCCCTTGTCCTCCACGGGGGCACCAACAAGGAGCCCCACTGTGCCTCAGATAGAGGAAGGGCAGCCCCCAACCCCACTGGCCACCCGCCCACAGCCTGCAGCACAGCTCCGGCCCTCGGCTCTTTGGACGGGGCATGAGTCCGTCTGCCCCGTGACCAGCTGTGTCCTCCTGGGGTAGCGACTGCTGCCTCCCCGGCACGTGCTCTGAGCACAGGAGCCTCATCTCAGCCGTGCTCTCCGCCAAGCCCCCCACAGCCCTGCAGGGCAGGGACCAGGCCCACGCTCAGATGTGGCAAGTGAGGAGGTGGCTTGGCAGTGGCACAGGGCTCAGCGTCACAGCCAATGCCTGGCCCTGGCCCCCAGCCCTGCGCCCACTCCCCTCCCCTCCTGCCTCCTCACGAGGACCCTCCCAGCTCTTTCCTAGGGGAAGGGCCCTGGGAAGGGGGTCCCCGCAGGGGACTCTGAGCAGGAAGCAGAGTTCAGGGCTCACCTGTGGGACATCCACCACACACCCACTAGTGACACGTGCCCCCGACTGTTCTCTCCCTCCAGTGACCAACCCCAAGTTGCCCCATAAGGCAGGGTGGCTCCGATGACACCAGGAAGGAGATCCCCACTCTAAGCTGGGCATAACGGGGCGCTTCTGGAAGGCTCTCCTCCTCACTGGGAGGACATAGGCCAGCTGTGCCCATGGCCTCGGGGCAAGGGAGTCCCCCACCACCCTGGGCCTACCTCAGGGAGCTGGCTCCAGGTGACCTGGGGGGGCCGGTAGCTCTTGACCACGATGGGGATGTCCGCCTTCTGAGTCCCCTCTGGGCTGGAGAGCTCGTCGTCTGACTCTTGGCTGGTGTTTAGGCCCCGCTCCCGGATCTCCTGGTAGAACCGTGGGTCTGGGGAGAAGGGGCAAGTCACCTGCGGGCCTGGGGGCTCTGAGCAGGCCTGGTCCCCCAGGAACACACAGGCTGAGCCCTCCCGAGGGCCCCCTGGAGGTCCCGAGAGCATCACGCTGCACAGGGTCCCCCGGAACAGGCGCCATCGGGTGGGCTGGCTCCCATGGTGGAGCGGAGCACAGGGCTGGCAGCCCAGTGCAAAATGTGGCACCTTCAGACCTGGGTAAGCCAACAAATCAGAGCACCGCAGGCAGGGCCTGGGGGAGGGGCTGGGTCCCAAGAGTCCCCCCATTGTAGGCGGAGCTCCCGCTCTCTCGTTCTGCAGCAGTTCTGCAGCAGCGGAGTGCACGGCAGCCCCACGGGGACGGGCTGGTACATGGCTCCAGGTGGCTGAGCCCTCGAGCATCCCCCCCACCGCCTTCCCCCCATCTCGCTCCCAGGCCTGGGGCATTGCTGCTGCTCTCCTGGGAAAGGAGGCCCAGATCCTGATGTCTCCCCTGCCCGGTGGGGGTCCATAGAGGCCTGGGGGCTGGGAGGGAGAGGGGGAGAGCCCATCCTGGCTGGGGCCCCTGCATTCTCAGAACCCTGGGCCAGCACCAAGGCCCTGCTCCTCACGCCCATTGTGTGCTCCAACCTGGCTATGCAGGCACCTACCCCTCAATCTCCCTCGTGGGGTCCCGTTGGCACCCCACCCGCAGCAGGCTGAATGCACTGCTCAGCCCTCCCAAGGCCCAGCCATTACCCATGCCCTCCTGAGCCCCCAACACCGGGCTTCCGGTAGACTAAGAGGGCTCCAGGCAGAGCACGCAGCAGGTGCATCTGCACCTCAGAGGATGCTGCCTCCTGTCTGACCTTGGTCCCCCATGCCTCCCTCCAACATGCATTGTGGAGGTTCTGTCTGCCCCCTGCCTCTGGGATAGTGTAGAAAGGCATCCAAGGGAACCTTCTAGACCTTTCTAGACCCATCACAGCCGCATGGTCAGACAGGCCACCAGTTCCTCCAGTCTCTGGAGGGATCCCATCCAGCATATTCTCCACGCCACTGCACCCAGACCTCCCCCTCCTCCGGGACGGCCCCATCGAGACCAGGCTCATCTGGGCGGGCCCACCCCCCAGTTGCCTCCTGTGGCCACACTCACCGTCCTTGAAGGAGCCCTTGTGTGCACGTTTCCGCCCCAGCGTCTTCTGTGCAAACGAGAGACAGACAAACAGCAGCAGTCAGCAGGGTGAGAGGGCATGAGAGGGAGTGATTCCTCCGCCCAGGGGGCCCTCACAGCTCCATGTGTGAAGCTGTGCCCAAAGGGAGGGGACTCTGCTGGGCACACAGAAGGTGCTCAATAAATGTCGGCTCCACAAGGGATGGGGGCGGCCCACCAAGCGGAGGCCAGGACAGGTAGGATGAGGTGGAATGGGGGCTCAGAGCAGGCAGGGCAGGTAACAAGGGCTGTGCAAATCCAGGAGGGTTGCCTGGAGAAAGAGCCAGGATTGAAGTAGTTAACAGAGGGTGCTCAGGAAAGTAGGGTGTCCTGATTGGGTCTGGAGGAAAGCCTGAGCAAGGCAGGACAGGTGTGGCTGGGAGAAGGCCAAGAAGGGACACTGGGTGGAGCCAGGGCCGCACACAGGGCCCCACGACATCTGGGACCTGGCGGCAGGGAGAGCAGAGACTGGCGGGTTAGTGTCCAGCTCCCAGCACAGGCCCAGGGGCCCAGCAGCTGACGGCGGGACTGGGGAGGCGAGTGGGGGCCTGCATGGTGGCCCCCCGTTGCCCACTCAGTGACCACTTCCCTGCTGGGACACACTGTTCCCTGACCTTGCAGGTGTGCTGGTTCCAGGAAAGGGGAGCTGCTTTCTCGAAACCAGTGGGGGCCTGAAAATTCCCCTTGCTGGTCTGGACTGTGTGGCGCTCCCAGCTGCCCCTGGCCCTGCTGCCCCGCCTCGTGCCCCCAGCACCCCAGTCCTCCTGCCTCCAGGTCTGGGCACATGCTGCGGCCTCGGCCCTCCTCCACCGGGCACCCGCCTTCGGTCCACACCTCTGCTTAACCCTCTGTCCTCCAGGTCTGCCCTGCCTAGCCCTGAGCCCCTGGGAGCCCCTGCTCTGTGCTCCCACAGCCCGAGCACCCCCAGCCCGACCCTCAGCACCCTCACGGCACCCTGTCCCCGCTACCCTGAGAGCCCCCCCCGGCCTGCCCCTGGGCTCACGGCGGTACCCCAGCACCGAGCACAGGGAGCACTCAGGACATGTTCGCGGAATGTATGAATCCACAGCGAATGAATGAGTGGACCTGCAGGCCTGGCCCTGGGGGTGCAGGGGGCTGAGGGGCCAAGAGTCGCTGGGGCCTGGGCCTCAAGTAGGCGTGGCAGGGGGTGTGCCCACTCCCAGGCCAGGGGAGACATTAAACCGAGGACAGTGGCCAGTGCTCTCCCTGCCCCTGCCCCCTCCTCGCCGGGTCGCCAGCATTCTGACGGTGGGCTCGGCTTCTCCCCAGGCCAGGGCCACAGCTCACGGTCCGGGCAGGACCCCAAGGCAGAGGAACCCCCAGGGACAGCCACCGTGGGTGCAGAGGGCCCTGGGAGAGGACACCCTTCCCACCGGCCCTGTGCCTGCTCGTGATGCCAAGGGAGCATGGCTATCGGATGGGGAGGGAAGGGCGTGCAGAGGGAGCATCGGACTCCTCCTGAGCGTGGACACGAGCCCCTTGGGCAGACCCAGCCCAGGCCCGTAGCTGCCGGGAAGCTGTCACTGAAATGCATCCTTCAGACAGGCCAGCTCCCCCTTGGGGCTGCTCTCTCCCAGGCTCTGCTCCCCACTATGGCTGAGAGTGGGGACACCAGAGTCCAGGGGTGCAGGGTCACACCCTTGACGCTTCTGAGCCTTAGCTGCCTCATCTGCAAGGTGGGACACACTCCGCTCACTCTGTCGTTGGGCTTAAATGGAATAAACTACATCAGGAGCCTGCACATGGTAGGGGCTCACAGGATGGCAGCTGTGTGATGACGGTCTGTGACATGATGGCTGGGCCCCCTCCCTGCCCATGAGTTCCCGAGGCACGGACCCCAGCCCGTTGTCCAGGTGGACAGCCCCCTACCTTATTTTTGGCTGGACACCGAGCAGGAGGCTGGCTGGGCTCCTCGGCCAGAGCCTGGAGCTTGGGGCTGAGCTTGACGGGGCCCCCCTCGCTGCCCGGCATTCCCAGGCCCTTCATGGCCGCCCGGTAGGATTGGTTCCGCAGGTTTCGTCTAAGCATCCCCCCGGGGCCCGTGTCCATGTCCATGTCGTCCAGGGAGAAGCTGGGGGCCGAGAGGAGCCGGGGGTCCCGCCGGGCGGCCTCCTTGCTGAGCATGGCCGCCCCGAAGCTCTGGTGGCGGGCCGGGGTCTTGGCCTTGCTCGACACAGCCAGGCTCCTGGGGATCAGCTGCTGAGTGCCCAGCTTGAGGGCTGCGGGGCTCTGCGTGCTCAGGACGACGGCCCGCGGCGTCTCGCCTTCGGAGGACGGAGGTGAGGGAGGTGGGCACGGTGGGGTTTCAGGCGGGGAGGAGGCATTGTCCCTGTCTCGCAGGGAGCCCCGGACCATCGGGAGCCCGCACGCTGGGTTCCCCTTGGGATCGAGCCGCAGCTCCGGGGGGAAGCGGTATTCCAGGAGCTTCTCCTCCAAGGAGCTGTCCGAGTGCCGGTGGGACATGCTGAGTGGCCACAGGGTCCTGGGGGGAAAGGGCAAAGGTGAAGCTGCGTGCGGACATGCACGCTACAACCCCTGCACACTGGCCCCATCCGCTCCTTTGCAGTACCTGCCCTGGCTAGAGCCCGTGCTCAGGACCGCAGTGCTCCAAGGCCGGTGAGCGGCCCAGGGCGGAGCTGGCCATCACAGAGCCCGTGGTCACTGGGCCCCCAGGAGGCTTGGGACAGTCTCAGGCCTGCAGGCACCCGGCTGCCGGGTTGAGGCAGAGGGCAGGCGGCTGGTTCTCTGGGCTTGAGCGCCAGGTGGGAGCAGCCTGTATAGAGGCTGGCCCTGCAAGGCCACCATGCTTCCCCTGGCAGGTTGCACACACGGAGGACAAATTCTCGAGCTGGGGGTGAAAGTGTCGGGCGGTGCAGGGTGCCTGGGCCTGGGCCCCACAGCCCAGGACTGGAGTCAGCCACTCGGGCCCTTGGCACCATTTCCTTGCAGTCAAGGCGAGGATGATGAACAACCTGCCTGCAGAGCTTTTCCGAGGCCTGCGTCCGAGGGGAGGCAGTGACCCCAGGCCCCGCCTTGCCCGAGGCTCCAGGGCACCCCGAGCCGTGGTCCTCACGCTGGTGCCCAAGGTGGACCAGCTCACCCGCTCCGGAGGCAAGGGCTGTCTTTACTCTCATTCTGCCAGTGAAGAAATGAGGCCCAGAGAGACCCAGAGGCCTGAGAGGCATTCAGGACAGGGGGCATCGGAACCAGGATCTGCGCCCAGCCTGCCTGACCCCCGGCCCTTCCTCCAGGCCGCCCCATGCAGGGACACCACTGTGGCAGCTGTCTATACAGCCTTTCCACATGCCCAGCGACACACCCACGTTTTTCCACGTTTCCGAACTCTGAACGGGGCCGACAATCCCTGTCTCGGGAGCCTTGCCGGGCAGGGTCGCTGTGCGTGTGAACACAGTGGGGCAAGGCCTTGGCAGGGCTCTGACCCGGCCCACGGCCCCAGGACACGCTGCTGCTCCATGAACGCGGAAGTGCGCGTGGGGATGGGGTCCTGCTGGCCTGGGCCCTGAGTGACTAAGCCATGCGGAGCCCAGACCCAGGGCGCTGGTGCGGCCAGAGGGAAGGCCTGTCTGAAGCACCTTCCAGGCTACTTGTTGCTGCAGCACGACCTGGCTCGTCCCGGCTGACAGCGCGTTGTCCAGCCGGTGTGGACGGGTCCACTGCCATCTTTCACACCCAGGCCTGGCAGGGCTGCCTACAAGCCTCACGGGCACCAGCCCCTGCCCCTGCCCAGCGTGTTCAGAGACCCTGCTCTCCACCGCCACCACCGCTTCCCTCTGCTGCTTCCTGTGCCTGTTTCAAAATCTGTAAAATGGGCACAATGACAACAATGTACACCCTGAGGGGCCAGAAGAGTCTGCAGGCTCATTCGCACCAAGTGTGTAAATGGCCCTGGCCCACCGAGGAGCCACGACATCACGACGAGCAGGCCCATGCAGCATCACAGACACCTATGCTCCTCATGCGGCAGCCGCAGGCGGAGCAAGCGCCAGCTCAAGAGAACTTTGTAGCATCAAAGAGGACAACGGAGAAACGCGGTCCTTTTGCTTTTCCTTTTAGTTTTAATACAAACAAGGATAGCCACCGTTCACACGCTCCCTGTGTACGCAGAACTTGCACCCATTAAAACTACGAGGGCCGGGCGAGGGGAAAGCCTACTTTTCAGATGGAAAAACAAAGCTCCAAGTTCTCTGCCAGGGGCCCAGCTGGAGTGAGCTGCTCAGAGCCACACGGCGCCCTTGTCACTCTCCCCGCAGATCTGGATCCGGGAAGGAACGCCACCCAGGAGCTCATCTGACAGCTCTGGGGAGGGGAGCTGTGACCTGCTCTTTCCCACCCCAGGGGCATGCAGCCAGGGATGAGGGCTGGGTGGGTGGGCACCACCCAGCGACACCACCACCCGCCCCAGAACCCACCAGGGGTCCCAGCCCCGGCCCACCTCTCACATTGGCTGCCCAGTGCTGGGTCTGGGTGTGTCCCCTGCAGGGGCTTTCACGCTTGGGCCCAGGAATTCCGTCCTGCGGGAGGCTGGGCAGGACCGGCCACACGGCGCCTCCTAAATCACGGCACAGTGGCAGTGGCTTTGGAGGCCGGACACCCGGAAGCCTGGCTCTCGCCGCTCGGCTCTCCCAGCACTCAGGCAAAACCACGCCAGGCAGGCACGCACAGCACCTCCGGCCCCAGGGAGGAGCTGCCCTGCACAGGAGCACCGCCCACGCATTCCTGGGGACATTCTGAGTCACCCAGCGGAGGCTGGCCAGCCACACCAGGCCTCCCCCGGGCCGGGCGGGTCTGCGCTGCCCAGGATTGCCCCCCGCACGTTAACTCGTCTGCATCATCCCGGCCTGGCTGAGACACGGGCTCCTTTAGACTCGGATCTGCACACAGGCCGAGCAAGACGCGCCCAGTGTGCAGCCGGGAGACAGCTCCTGCGAGCCCTTCGGCTCCGACCGTGCGGTGTTCACACGGGGCACTTTGCACAGCTGTAAAGAGCAGGTGGCGCTGAAAGGCTGGCACCACGACTGTGCCCCCAAGTGCCTGTAAGCCCCCTGTTGGCCCTGTCCCCTCGCCCCTCCTCTCCTCCCTGTCTCGGGCCCCAGACCCGGCCAGTGACACGGCCTCTCCCAGGAAAGGGCAAAGTCCGTTCTGGGCCCGAAGGTGCCCAAACAGAACCTGTTGGGTGAGCTGGTGCCGGGTGTGACCTCCGTTCCCAGCAAGGCAGCCTCGCCCACAGGCCTGCGGTGCCCCCAGCCTGGGACCCGAGGAGAGCAGGCACCATCCCAGGCCGCTGCCCCCTTGGCAGGAGCTCCAGGCTCTGTCCCCAGCCTGAGCCGGCTCTCGGGAGCTGCAGCCACCCCAGGCAGCACCTGTCTTCCTCCTTCCAGTGTTCAGTTATCACTGAACCACGTGGACAAAGGTTCAAAGGTCAAATAGCACCCAAAGGCTTATCATGAAACCCAGGCATCCCCTCCTCCACGGCCAGGTCCCCCACAGGCCACCACTGCGGGCTCTTCAGTTTTTCCCTAATTTCTCAACAAGGCACAGCCTGCTATTTCTGCACCTCCCTACTGAAGGCATCACCACCCTCTCCCGGGTGTGGGCCGGGGGGTCCAGCCCGCACAGCGATAGCCCTGGGTGTTTGTGGCAGCCGGCAGGCTGGGCCCAGCAGGATGCTGGCGCCACGCCTCCCCCTCGTTAATGATTCCCTCCCGTTGCCGTTGCCGTGGTTTCCTTCTGTTCGTTCTTCCCTACATGTTCCGCGACTTGATCACGTGCTCCATATGGTCAGCTCCCTGTTTCCCCGTCTCCCCAGGCCCTCTCCTCTCTGCTTTCGGGCCGTCCCTCTTCCTGCTTCCCTCCCTCTCTGTGCTCCAGCCTGTCCTCACTCCTTCCCCGGGCAGCACCTTCCCGAGGTGGCGTCCTGGGAGGTGGGTCTTGGCCTGTCTGAAAATGTCCTCTTTCTGCCTTTCCCTCGGCCAGTGACTGGGGACCTCAGAGTCTGCGGGAGATCAGTCCAGGATGGAGGAGCCCTCCTCCCTCAGCTCCCAGCTTCCACCTGCTGGGGACACAGCTGACACGGGTGCCACTGTGCTCTTTGGATTGTCACCTGAGGCTCCACCCAGCCCTGGGAGCCCTGCCCGGGAGCCCTGGTGCTCACGGGGATGGGTCCACGTTCACTCCCTGAGCCACGAACTTGTGCATCCTTCCAACCCGTGACTGGGGCCTCTAGGTCCAGGCACTTCCTGGTGCTATTTCCGGGATAATTTCTCCCACCTCTGTTTCCTGGGATCTCTCTTTCTGGAATGCCTGTTAACGACTCCTGATGTCTGAGATGCTCTCCTAGTTTCCGACCCTTCTCGCCTACTTTTTGTCTCCTTGTCCTCCTTTGTGGGACATCCCTCACTGTAATCTTCCAAGCTTTCCACCAAACGTTCATTGTCATTTTTGTTGCCCTACAGGGAGCTCTCTCCTGCTCTTTATTCATAGCACCTTGTTCTTGTTTTATGCACGCCACATCTTCTGTCAACGTCAAGCAAAACGATTTTACTTTCGTTTGCGCTAGTTTCTTCCTCTTCGCTGGCCTGACTCCTCCACGCCCCCGTTCCTCCTCCATCGTGGCCTCTGCGAGCTCCTCTCTCAGGCACCAGGCTTTCCTCAAACACCTGCTGGTCCCAGCTGGCTGTCTGCTTCTATTTAGGAGACAGATATTGTGCTGGTGGGAGGCCCGTGTGCCCCGCGCACACTCACATCTGTGAGCTTCTGCCCGGCAGCCTCTTTGGGACCCCCAGCTGGGTGCACATCTGGCGGCCTCTCCTCTGGCCGGCTGGTTCTGCTGAGTGTCTCTTTCAATGTCCGCACTGGACGCCAGCCTTTGCCTGGTGTCCTGGAGCCAGTGCAGGGAGGGGCCGAGAGCACAGACTCTCCTTTCAGCTGCCCTCAGGGCAAATGCCAGCCACGCTGTCTGGACAACGGTGCCACCAAGAAAGGCCAGATACCCTGCAGTGACCAGAGCAGGTCTGCTCCCCAGCAAAGGCGGCCACGGAAAGCTCCTCCAAACACACTCATGGCAGCGAGAACCGTGTGCTGTCTGTCTGTCCCTCTGTCTCCCCAGGAGTCTGTGGGTTCTCTGGGGGCAGGGACAATTTCCTGTTCACATCCCCACAAACAGTAGGGCTCAAGCCCCAAACTGACAAGTGAGTGCCGAGTATCACGAGCACCAGCTCTGTCCTGGGGTCCTCGCCCAGCACTACGTGCTCCCCAAGGGGCCCTGGTGTCCCATGCCGAGCACTGGCCCTCATGTGGCCTCTGTTTCCTGCGCAGGAACCACCAGGGCACTGCCACAGGAGCTTCCAGACCGGCTGTGCCACCTTCTGTGGACTTTCAGGTGACTTCCTGCTGCTCTGTTCAGGGTGGGCTGGGGAGGGCCTTCAGCAGCTGAGGCCTGGGAACCCATGGCACCCAATTTCCCCTTTGCCCTGAGCCTGCCCTGGTGTTCCCAGCACACAGGCAGGGTGCGTAAAGGACACTCAGGGCTTGGGAGAGGGGCGTGGGGGGCCAGGGACAAACAGGTGAGGTTGGGGGATGTCTCTGCACAGCCTCCAGTGACCGACTCAGCCTGTCCAGCCCTAAGCTGCACTTGGCCCCTCCCTGGCTCTCTGCGTTTCGGGCTGGCCTGGCCCAGCGGGCCCTTCCAGCCCAGCCCCTCGCTCCCTCATCCTCCCCGACAGATGGGCCTCCTGGGACCCCAGTGGGCTCGGTGCCCTCTCTCCTGGTCCCCTGCAGAAGCACAGTCCTCCCGGCCTGGGCCCGCGACTCAGCCGCCAGGACCCAGTCATACCGAGCTGGGACCTGCCAGCTCTCGGCTAGGACACGTGGGGGGTCTCTGTGCCTTCTGCCCCGGCCTCCAGGTCCGGCTGACCCCACCCCGCCCAGAAGCTCTGTCCCTCTGGCGCCGTCTGCCCGACCCCGGCCTTTGCTCAGGCAGCCTCCACCCACAATGCCGGCCTTGTGCCCGGGTAACTCTGCCCGGCCGAGCTCGGGACGCAGAGTCCCAGGGAATTTGAGGGCCGGATTCGGCCTTGGAAACCATGAAGCACACGGCAAACAGTCCCACTGAAGGCGGCCGGGGCAGCTTGGGGTTCTCGACCAGGGTGGCTTTGTGCCCCCGGGGACACCTGGCAGTGTCCAGAGACATTCTTGGTGGTCACAGGTGGGGCCAAGCTACTGGACTCTGTGGGTAGAGGCCAGGGATGCTGCTCCGCACCCTACAGTGCACAGCACGGCCCCACAACGAGGAACTATCTGGAACAGACGTGCAGAGGGCTGAGGCGGAGAAACCCCGGCTTGGCTGACCCGAGAGCCACCCTTCACGGTGGGGGTCAGGAGAACACCCCCCCGCCCGGGCCACACAGCCCCAGACAGCATGATGGGGCGGCCGCGGGCCTTTGCTCCTCCCACCTGAGCAGAAGCCTCTAGCTGCCTCCTCCCTGTGACACCTCAGGCACTGCGACCGCCACAGAGAAGAGAAGACGGCGCTCCTGGCTCTGCCCACAGGGCCCACCCTGCCTCTCGTGGCTCCCGGCTCCCGGCTCCGGATTCAGATGTCCCATGACTCCGGCCTGTCCTGGCTCGGCTGGTGCACACGGTGCTTCCCCACAGCAGCCCGGCCTGGGAGCTCCGAGCACTGCCTGCCTGGGGAGCCTGGAGCAGTGGCCCGCGGGTGTCCCCCCAATGCCTCCTTGCCCGCTGTCTGGAGTCCCTGACTGGACTTCTGGAAGGTGGGACAGGTAAGGAAACCAGTGCCGAGGGAAGGCGCCTCAGTGGGCGAGGCCGAGGAGCCAGGCCCCGTCCGGCCCCGTGTCTCCGCCCCAGCGGGCAGCTCTCACCGAGGCCGCTCGAGCGCGAGGACTACCCGGGAAGGAGTCAGCAGCTGACACCCATCTGGAAACCGAAACTAAGATTCTGGGCCCGGGGGCCCGGCGGGCAGCTGTGCCCATCGGATGGGCCCTCAGGGGCAGCAAACATGGACCCCGGCGAGCTGCTCCACCTGTGCCTCGGTTTCCCCATGCGAGGGTGAAGGGGCCACCTGTGTAGGGTCAGAGATGATCCCGGGGGACCAGAGCCCTCTGGGATGGGGACGCCCTCCCCACAGCTCACTACATCTCATTCCCCAGGTGATTTCTGCCCAAGTGACTTGACCTTACTTCTCCCGGGAAGCCCCCAGCCCCCCTCACGCTGTGCAGACTCGGCACGCCCCGCCTGGCCCACGGCCCCTGGCCCTGCCTGCACCCACCTCTCACGGAGGTTCTCGTCCTCCCAGGGCCCGTGGGCCTTGCATGGCGGCGGCCAGAGAGGAGCTCAGCTGAGCTAAGTCAGGCCCTCAGTGACACCCCTACCACTCCCATCTTACAGGTGAGGAAACAGGCCAGGAGGGCTCAAGAAACTTGCCTTAACTCACACGGAGCTGGGATTTCAACCCGGGGTCCCCCCCCCTCAGCACTAGGCCACCGGGGATGTCAGGGTAGATAGGTGTACAGGGGCAGGGGCCCTCCCGCCAGGCCCAGCCAGGCCTCGTAGGCGCCATGCACTGCATGGCCTTGGGGAACCCAACAAGCACCCCTCGGGACCCCCATTGGG
Organism: Equus quagga; assembly: GCF_021613505.1. Classification (NCBI taxonomy): domain Eukaryota; kingdom Metazoa; phylum Chordata; class Mammalia; order Perissodactyla; family Equidae; genus Equus; species Equus quagga. The sequence goes on from NC_060271.1 coordinate 46,710,892, forward strand.
CCGTGCAGACTATGCCTGGAAGACAGGGGGTGAGGCCCGCGCTGGCCAGGCGCTGAGCTGAGGCGCACCCACACTCAGAAGGCATCCCGGCTTCCAGGGGGCTTCCAGGTGCAGACCCGGGGGGCAGCTAAGATGGTGTCTCAGCAGGAAGTGGGACCCATCGCCCTCCAGGGCCGACCCCACCCTCCTCCACTCCCCCTCCCTTCAGAGCTGGAGGCAGAGGAGGAGCGCTCCCTGCCTGGGGTCTGCCCACCCAGGACCCCAGGGCGGGGGAGGGGTTTGCTGGGGGTTTCTTGTGGGGAGGGGTCTTCCTTCTTGGGGCTGCTGACCCTTGGGGCCAAAGCGGATTTGGGCAGCAGATTCTCCAGTTGCTAGGAGGGTCGCTTCCCCGGCCCTCCTGACTCCCCTTTTCAAAGGTCCTGGGGCTTCCTGAGGGTCTCAGCTTTGACGTCTAAGGGGAGCTCTGGCAGGAAGCCTTCCCCTCGGGGCTCAAGGGACGGCAGGGGGCGGGAGAGGGACGCCTGGGGCCGGGGGTGGAGTCGGTCCGGCTCCTGGTCCAGCGGCTCGGCCCGCGCGCTCCGCCCCCTTCCGCAGCCCCGCTCCGGCAGCCCGGGGGAGAGGGGGCCGCAAAGTTTCGCGGACCCCCGGGGGGACTGGTAGGAAAAGCGAAGGAGAGGAAAGGCGCCCCCGGCGTTCCCAGCCCCCCCCCCCCCCGAGGCTTGCCTCTGCCCACCAGGCTCACCTGTCTCCCCCCAGGCTCACCTGCGCCGCGGGGCGAGGACGGAGCGACGAGCGCCGCGGCCGAGGTGGGGCCGGTCCAGCCTGCAGGCTGCGCCCTGGCCGGGCGGCCGTTCCGGGCCCCGCTCTGTCCCGGCCGCACTGTCCCTCCCTGTCCCCGCCCCCCCACTTCCTGTGCGGCCCGCGGGAGGCGTCGGCGCGCTGCGGCCCCGCCAGGTGGGTGGCCAGGTGGGCAGGGCGCGCCCGGGGCACCTGGCCGTGCCGCCTGCGTCACCGCCTCACCTGGCGGGCCGGCGCCCACGTGACCCGCGGCCCGGCGAGCTCGCGCCTCCGGAGTCCGGGCCGAGTCCGCCCGCGCCGCCCCGGGACCGCCCGCCCCGCCCGCCCCGCCCGCCCGCTCCCCGCGCCCGGCGCCGCGGGCCAGCGTTGCCCGCCAGGTGTGGGGCGAGTGTCCCCGCTGCGCTCACTGCGCCCCTGAATCTCTCCTTCCGGCCCTGCTCCGCTGCCTCCTCCTCCAGGAAGCCTTCCTGGAAGCCGACCAGGCCTGCGGGGAATCTGACGTTTGCGAGGCCTCCGGCGGGGCAGAGACGGCCCGCCCTCTGGATTCTGTGAAGAGCGAGCCGGAGAGCAGCCCGGGAGCGCGCGGAGCGCTCCGCCGCCTTCGCGGTGAGCTTGTTACCGTCGTCCCCGTGTTAGAGACGGGATGCCGAGGCCTGAAAGGAAGGCGCTTGCTAGCCAGCAGGAGGGGCTCCGAGCCTGGCCCCCAAGCCTGCCCTCTCCAGGCCTTTGCTCTTCCTCCGTCTGCTCTCCTTCTGCTGTTACCCTGGGGGGTGGGCTGAGTCCCTGCTGTGTGCTGACTGCTGTGCAGGGCATCAGAGGTACAGCCATGAGCAAAACAGACGCCGTCTCTGTCCTCATGGAGCTGGCCGCAGCGGGAGATGGACAAATGTGAAATTACAGCAGAGGAGTCACCATGAATGAAGGGGACAGCACTGTAGAGGCTATCAAGTGTGTGTAGGGGTGGAAGGGCAGAAATCAGCACCACTGCCCCTAAAAAGGGCTAGTAAGCCTGACACCTGGAGGGTGAGCAGGAGTTAGCTCTGTGAAAGGGAACAGAAGAGTGTTTCAGGCATGTCACAGCATGTGCAAAGGCCCTGAGGTGGGTGGGAGCATGGCCAGAGTGAGAGCCTGAAAGACGTGGGGATAGGAGTAGAGGGAGCAGGATGGGGTTGGGAGTGGGGAGACCAGGCACAGCCTCGCCAGCAGAGGGTGGGGAAGTCAACTCTTTTATCCTAAGAGTAGCAAAGAGCCACTCAGGGTTCAAGCAACGGGATTGGATCTGGTGGACAGACTGGCAGCTGAGAAGAGGGCTGGGTGGAGGGGCTGAAACAGACATGCCGACTCCCAGCCCAGACTGAGGAAGCTGATGTCCTGCCTCTGCTTGAATACTTTCAGGGTGGGGAGCTCACCACCTCCCAGGACAGGTTATTACACTGTCTACTGTTATCACCTTCTTTAGTCATTCTTGGTGTGACATGGAATCCAGATCGTTCGTCATCCTGGCATGTTCCCCCAAGATGCTTCAAATTGTGCCAAAATCCCCCTCAAAATATAGTCGTCAGAACAGAACCCAGTACCACGCCAGGACAAGAGGAAGGGGAGCAATCACCTCCTTTCTTCTAGATACTATACCTCTGTTAATATAGTGTTTTCCTGTGGCAGCTCGTACATGTATCCATCCCACAGTACAGAGCCCAGGGCCCTGTATACAGCAGGTGCTCAGCGAGTGCCTGGTGATCCACGGATGTGACCTGAGAACCCAGGACTCAGCCGCAGAGATGCTGGTTGTGCCAGCCCCCATTCTGACCTGCTTCCAGGTCCCTTTTTCAGGAAAGGCTTGTTGTCGAAAGTGCCACCCAGCATGGCTCCATTTGAGTGCCTGCACTGGGCTGCGTGTTTGGGCAAGCTTTCAGGCCACCGTGGTCCCTTTGCTGAGCCCCGGCCTCGGTGCAGTGGGCAGGGGCACGCCAGCCATCAGGCGCAGTCTAGCCAGGGGGTGCAGGCCCGCCCTCTCCCGGCGCCCACTCCCCAGGGCTGGCCGCTGTGCCAGCTTTAAGTCCTGTGCTGGGCAGGGAGATGCCACAGGCTTGCGGACTGGCTTGGCCTTTCCTTGGGTGTTGGGGTTTGTGGGGCCGCCTGCCCGGCGCACCTGTGGCCACCCCGTCCTGGCCCGGCATCGGCCCCCCCATCAGCCAACGTCCACCCTGTGGCAGGGGCCCGGCTGCCTGCGGGTCGGGTGGTCCACACAGATGTGCAGGTGCCACGTGGGCAGGGCTTAGGGTGGACACAGGGAGGGGCCCAACAGGCGGTCACTCCCATCTGTGTGTGTGTGTCAGGTGGGGGTCAAGGGCTGACCCCTGTGGGTGGTGGCCTGGGCCCTGCAGCCACCTGGGTGGACAGGTGGCTTCAGGGGAGCTCCCAGGGAAAGGCAGGCAGCTGCTGCCCTCCAGAGGCCATTGTGGGTACTGTATCCACAAAGTCCAGCCTGCAGGAGGGGAGCAGCCAGGGCGTTCTGGGGCACCTTGGCAGCTCCGTGGGGAGACTGAGGCCCAGGGGCTTCCCAGCTTCCACTGGATGCTTTCCTGTAAAACCCTCCGTCAGAACCCAGCTTGGTTAATCCCCACCCTGCCTGGCCCAGCCGTCCAGCGCCTATTTCGGCCCTGCCAGCACCCTGAGTCTGGCTCTGCCTGCAAACTGCGAGTCTTTGAGGGGCCATCTCTCCTTTTCCAGCTGGTTCGTTGTGTGGTTGGGAACGGGTGACCTGGAGCAAGTGGCTTGACCTCTCTGGGCTTCTGTTGTCTCAGCTGTAAACTGAGGGTTTGATGATGAAACGCGAGGGGACCCAAAGTTGGCGCTCCGGGGTCGTGGCTGGAAGGAAACAGCTCCAGAGTCATAAGTGCTGGGCGGGCATGGCGGGAAGGACCCGGGGGCCAGCCCACAGTCCTCTTCTCGCCTGCCTGCCAGCAAGAGCGAGCCTGTGGGCCTCTCTGCATCCTGGGGCCGGGACCAGGGGCACACAGGGCCGGGTCAACACAGACACAGTGTCCCTTTAGGATGGCACCAGGCCCCTCCTTACCTTCCTCGGGCCTCCAGGCTGGCTGTGACCCCGCTGGGAGCTAGACGCTCTCATCTTAGGAAAGCCCAGGAGCATCCTCTGCAGGGCCTCCAGAACTTTCAGAAGTACATTTCCATCGCGTTAAGCCCCTGGTTTGTAGTCCTTTGCTGTGGCCCCGGAAGCTGACGCAGCCCGCTCCTGGGCTCCTTCATCTTCAGAGCCCTCTGCCTATGGACCTGCTCCTCTGTTACCTGTGTTCCTCTCTTCCTGCTGGACCACCCACCCGCCGGCAGGGACGGGATGCTCTGCAGACAATGGTCGCCTGCACGCCCTCTCCCGAGGGCCTGGGCGGCTCTGTGCTGGTCTCACCGAGCTCTGCCAAGAAGAGGGCTGAGGTGCACAGCACATCTCCGGGCTCCCCAGCCACTGGGCAGATTTTCAGCCTCGAGAGTGGAAAGGCAGGGGTCTGGAAGAGTGGCTGCCTCGTGGCCGCCTGGGTCCTCTCCCTCCTTCTCCCGCACTAGTCTTGGAGGTGCCACCACCATCCCATCACTGGGCTCCCTGGCCCAGGCTGTGGTGCGAGGCTGCAGGCGGCCTTAGCTTCTCACGCCGTGGTCCCGGGCTTAGACCCTGCACACTGGCGTTCACCTTTGGAAGGTAGGACTGGCTCAGCCTTGTGCCTGGCCTGGCCTGAACTCGCTCCATGAGGGGTCTTCCCTCTAGGGTTCCCAGCAGGATGTGGACCACCCAACCCCACAGCTATCAGGATTTCCTATGAAGAAGTCCACACTCATTATCTGCAGGCGCCCCTCTCCTGCGGCTTGAGGGCATCCTCTGTTCCTGGGGGTCTCGTTTCAAGTCCTCCAAACTTTTGCTCAGCCAGTGAAGCCACAGCCCAGAGCCCTGAGGCCAGCAGCCCCTCAGGACACCTTTTGGCCTGACCATCCCAGGTGCCCAGGGCCAAAGATGTATGAGGCTGCACGGCATGCCCGTCTCCCCTGCCAGGGCTGAGTGGGCAGTGCCCGCTGCCTGCTCCCCTCCCTCCCCGGGGGCCACAGGGAATGTGTGGGGTGGAGGGAGGGGCACAACAACCCTCTTTTCTTCTCCAGCCCTGGCACTGGGCTGACCTGTCACTCACTGCAGGGTCCCACAGGCGCTCCATCCAGCCCGCGGGCAGCTGGGAGAGGTCTCCCGTTGACCTCGGATGATGTGGTGGCTGTGAGTGGGCCTGAGGACAGAGGCTCCTCTGTGCTGGGTGAGTGGTGGCCCAGGGCGGGGTGGGGCCCGCAGATGGGTGAGGGGGTGGCGTGGGGGCCGGAGTGCCGAGCAGGGCTCCCAGGGTGGCCTTGCTGAGCCGGAAGATCAGTTCAGGAGGCACATGGTCATTCCTCCTTGTACCCCAAACAGCAAAGGGTCATTCATCCTGTTAAGCTTCTCCCAAGTGCCAGACCCCGTGCATCATCTTAGTGAATTCTTACAGAAACTCCCCAAGGTGTCCATGTCATCACCCCCATTGAACTAGGAGGTGAAATTTGCTTGTCACTTGGCTAGTGAGTGGCCCAGCCAGGATGAGAACCCGGGTCTGTCGGACTCCGAAGCCCAGGCACCTTGTAATACTTGGGGACTGTTGAGATTTCCAAAGAAGTAGAGAATTTATTAAAAAATGCATGTATCTGCCTCCACTTGAGAATTTCAAACACTGCAGACCTTCTGGCTGTGACGAAGCCGCTCCCACCATAATCAACTAGAAAACTAAACAAAAACTACAGGAAGCAGCTGTTTCAAACATTGGGTGATGGGCAGCCGAGGACAGTGGCTCCTGGGAGAAAGGAGCAAATGAGGGGCACCACAGCTGCCTGGCTTTCTTCCCAGAGGCAGAACCAGGCCAAGCATGGTGCTCCCACTGAGCTGAGGGGACAGAGATGGGCTTTGGGGAGGCCGAGGGCACTGGGGACTGGCAGAGCCCTGGAGAGGAGGTGGTGATGGAGAGAAGGAGCTCCAGAAGTCCTCCTAGGCCAGCCCAAGTTCTGGCCAAATGCTGTGCTGTGTGTCTGCAGGGAGAGATCCCAGGAAGCCAGGCTGAAAACACGGACCAGGGAGCTCTGTGAGCTGAGCAGCTCCCAGTGTCCACACAGGGCCAGGAGCACTCAAATGGCAGCCACTCAGAGTGAAGAGGCCTCGTGGACACCAGGGCATTTGATGGAGACCAAAGACAGCCACGTCTTAGGTGTCGGGCTAAGCTATCCCCAGAGTGAAGGCTCTTCTACTCCTGACCTGACAGCATTGACACAGGCCTTGCAAAGACCAGGCTGGTCTCCACATAAGTTAACTGCCTGTCTGCACAAAACTCAATGTTCTTCTTTTTTTTTTTTTTTTTTGCTTGAGGAAGATTAGCCCTGAGCTAACATCTGTGCCAATCTTCCTCTACTTTGTATGTGGATTGCTGCCACAGCATGACTGATGATTGCTGTAGGTTCACACCCAGGAGCCTAACCTGTGAACCTGGGCTGCTGGAGCAGAGTGTGCCAAACTTAACCACTATACCACGGGGCCGGCCCCAAAACTCAACATTCTTAAAGAGCAGGCCAACAAAATCCAGGATCTCAACAATTAACGTCTACAACCTCTAACAGCAAATAAAACATTATTAGACATGTGACCAATAACTGGGAGAAAAAGCAGTCAATAGAAACACAACAAGAAGTGTGAGACTATAGAATTAGCAGATAAAGTGTTGAAACAACTATTACAATTATGTCCAAGGATTTAAAGGAAGCCATGATCATAATCAAAAGAGAAAGTATAATACTGAATCAAATGAAAATTCTAAAGACAAAAATATACAGTGTATAAAATAAGAAAGGACTGGATGGGATTAAGAATGAATTAGACACTAGAGAAGAAAAGATCAGTCAACTTGAAGATAGGACAAGTTATCCAAACTGAAGCACAGAGAGAAAAGACTAGAAAAAATAAGCAGAACCTTGCTGATCTGTGAGATGATATCAAGCAGTCTAACAATACGTGTAATCTGAGGCCCAAAAGGGGTGGGGGATGGGAGAAAATTTGTTTAACAAGATAATGGCTGAAAACTTTCTAAATGTGATAGAAACCTGAAGGCCGTGGATCCAAGAGCCTTAATGAACTCAAAGCAGCATGAATACAAAGAAAACCACACCAAGGCTCATCGTAATTGAATGGCTGAGACCAGAGATGGAGAGACCATCTTAAGAGAATAAGGACAAAAACAACTGCTGGCTTGTCATCACAAGCACTGCAAGCTAGGAGAGCTGGAACAACATACTCAAAATGCTGGAAGAAACCGAAACTGTCAACCAAGATGTCCATTTCTAGTGATAATATCCTTCAAAAGTGAAAGTGAAACCGGCACTAAAACAAAAGCTAAGCGCACTCTCCAGTCTTTCTGTGCAGGAGGCCTCTTTGCCTCCTGGAGCTTTGGCCTGAGGGGCAGGCTTCAGCTCTGGCACACAGCCAGCAGCTGCTCTCAAGGAGTATAGGCTGTGGATGCCATTTTAAAGCTTTCCTTCTGCCTCGATCACCCAGAAAAGAGCTTATACCCTCATTTAGACCCCTGGTTTTTGTGCCTACTGCCCAGGTCACTTGGCTCTGGTGGCTAGTGGGACTTACTCTTGTGGTCCCGTAGGACTGTATATTTGCATCCTTTTAAAAGCTGCAGCCTGAGGGTCTGGCCTCAGTCAGCCAGAATCCAGTGCTGAGACCCTCCCCTTCGGCACATGGACAGGTCTTGGTGCATCCTCATCTATGGGAGCTACTAAAAAGAGAAGAGGCAACTTGGACAAGCACAGAGGCTTGAGACACAGCCAGGGGCTGAGGCAAGGTAGAACAGAAAGTGTCCTCTCCTGCATGAGGCTACTCCTTCGAGACCGGGAGAGGTGGTCATTTCATCTTCTGTATAGAAAGGAACACAGAGAGTCAAGCAAAATGAAAAAGAGAGGAATATGTTCCAAATTAAAGAACAAGGTAAAACGTCGGAGAAAAACCTTAATGAAATGATGACAAGCGATTTACCTGATAAAGAGCTCAGGGTTATGGTCAAAAAGATGCTCACTGAACTGGGGAGGAGGTGGATGAACACAAGGAGAGCTTTGACAAAGAGATAGAAAATATAAGAAAGTACCAAACAGAAGTCACAGAGCTGAAGAATCCAATAACTGAAATGAAAACTACAACAGAAGGGTTCAACATCAGACTAGATGAAGCAGAAGAAAGGATCAGTGGACTCGAAGACAGGGCGTAGAACTCACCGAATCAGAGCGGTAAAAGGAAAAAAGAATGAAAAAATGTGAAAATAGGGACTTACGGGACAACATCAAACAGACTAACACTTGCATTATAGGGCTCCCACAAGGATAAGAGAGAGAAAGGGGCCAAAATCTTATCTGAAGAAATAATGGCTGAAAACTTCCCTAAGCTGGGGAAGGACACAGACATTCAGATCCAGGAAGGCCAGAAAGTTACAAATAAGATAAACCCAAAGAGACCACACCAACACACATTATAGTTAAGATGTCTGAAGTTAAAGACGAGGAGAGAATCTTAAAAGCAGCAAGAGAGAAACAACTCGTTAGGTACAAAGGAGTCCCCATAAGACTATCAGCAGACTTTCCAGCGGGAACTTTACAAGCCAGAAGGGAGTGTCACAAAATATTCCAAGTGCTGAAAGAAAAAATTCCGACCAAGAGTAGTCTACTTGGTAAGGTTATCATTCAGAATTGAAGGAGAGATAAAGAGTTTCCCAGACAAGCAAAAGCTAAAGGAGTTCATCACCACGAAACAAGCCTTGCAAGAAATGTCAAAGGGACTCCTTTAAGATGAAAAGAAAGGGTACTAATTAGTAACAGGAAAACATATGAAAGAATAAATATCACTGGAAAGGTAAATAGATAGTAGGAGTAATGGATTAATCACTCACACAGCTAGCATGAAGGTTAAAAGTCAAAAGTAGTAAAAATAGCTGTGACTACAACAATTAATTAAGGGATACAAAAGATAAAAAGATGTAAAATGTGACATCAGAAACATAAGACATGGGGGAAGAGGAATAATGTTGAATTTTAGAAGAGGTTAAAACTTAAGTTGTTATCAACTTAAAATAGACCATTATAAATACAGGTTGTTATATGTGAGCTTCATGGTAACCACAAAGCAAAAACCAATAATAGGTGCACAAATGATAAAGAGAAAGGAATCCAAGCATCGCAGTAAAGACAGTCATCAAACCATAAGGTAAGAAAACAAGAGAAGAAGCAAGGAACCAAGAGGAACTACAGAAACAACCAGAAAACAATAATGAAATGGCAGTAAGCACATACTATCAATAATTACTTTAAATGTAAATGGACTAAATTCTCCAATCAAAAGACATAGAGTGGCTGAATGGATAAAAGAAAATAAGACCCATCTATATACTGCCTACAAGAGACTCACTTCAGACGTAGGACACACACAAACTGAAAGTGAAGAGATGGAAAAAGATATTCCTCGCAAGTGGAAAACAAAAGAAAACTGGAGTAGCTGTACTTACGTGAGACAAAATAGACTTTAAGACAAAGACTCTAATAAGAGACAGAGATAGGCATTACATAGTGATAAAGGGGTTGATCCAACAAGAGAATATAATATTTGAAAATATTTATGCACCCAACATGGGAGCACCTAAATATATAAAGCAAATATTAACACACATAAAGGGAGGAATTGACGACAACATAATAATATTAGGGGACTCTAATTCCCCACTTAGATCAATGGATAGATCATTCAGACAGAAAATCAATAAGGAAAGAGTGGCCTTCAATAACACATTAGAATAGTTGGACTTAACAGATATTTACGGAACGTTCCACCCCAAAACTGCAGAATGCATCCTCTTCTCAAGTGCACATGGGACATTCTCTAGGATAGATCGTATGTTAGGCCATAAAACAAGTCACAATAAATTTAGGAGGATTAAAATCATATCAAGCATCTTTTCTGACCACAATGGTATGAAACTAGAAATTTACACAAAGAAAACTGGAAAATTCACTAACATGTAGAGATGAAATGACAGGCTACTAAACAACCAATGGGTCAAAGAAGAAATCAAGAGAGAAATCAAAAAATACCTGAAACAAATGAAAATAGAAATGTAACACACCAAAATTTATGATATTCAGCAAAAGCAGTTCTAAGAGGGAAATTCATAGTGATAAATACCTACATCAAGAAATAAGAAAATTCTCAAATAAACAACCTAATTCTACACCTCAAAGAGCTAGGGAAAAAACAAATGAAGCCCAAAGTTAGTAGAAGGAAATAGCAAAGATTAGAGCAGAGGTAAATGAAATAGGGACCAAAAAGACAATAGAAAAGATCAATGAAACTAAGAGCTGGGTCTTTGAAAAGATAAACAGAATTGACCAACCTTTAGCTAGACTCACTGAGAAAAAGAGATAGATGACCCAAATAAAATCAGAAATGAAAGAGGATGTTACAACTCATATCACAAAATATCACAAAAATACAAAGGATCATAAGAGACCACTATTATATGCCAAAAATTTAGAAAACCTAGAAGAAATGGATAAATACCTAGAACATACAACCTTCCAAGACAAAATTGTGATGAAACAGAAAATCTGAACAGATCAATTACTAGTAAGGAGATTGAACTGGTAATCAAAAACCTCCCAACAAATAAAAGTCTAGGACCAGACAGCTTCACTGGTGAATTCTACCAAACACTCAAAGAATTAACACCAACCCTTCTCAAACTCTTCCAAAAAACAGAAGAGGAAGGAACTCTTCCAAACTCATTTTACAAGCCCAAGATTACCCTGATACCAAAACCAGACAAGGATGCCACAAGAAAAGACAATTACAGGCCAATATCCCTGATGGACATACATGCAAAAATCCTCAAAAAAAAAAAAATTAGCAAACCGAATTCCACAACACGTTAAAAGGATCCTACATCATGATCAAATGGGATTTATACCAGGGATGCAGGGATGGTTCAACATCCGCAAATCAATCAATGTGATCCACCACATTAACAAAACGAAGGATGAAAAACATAGGATCATCTCACTAGCTGCAGAGAAAGCATTTGACATCCATTTATGATAAATTCAACATCCATTTATGATAAAAACTCTCAACAAAGCGGGTATAGAGGGAATGTACCCCAATGTAATAAGCACCATCTATGGCAAGCCCACAGCTAACATCATATTCAAAGGTGAAAAGCTGCCAGCTGTCCTCTAAGATCAGGAACAAGACGAGGGTGCCCACTCTTTCCACTTTTTTTAACATAGTGCTGGAAGTCCTAGCCAGAGCAATTAGGCAAGAAAAAGAAATTCAAGGTCTCCAAATTGGGAAGGAAAAAGTAAAACTGTCAGTATTTGCAGATGACATGATATTATATACGGAAAGCCCCAAAGACTTATCCAAAACCCGTTAGAACCATGAAGTCAGTAAAGTTTCAGGATACAGAATCAACATACAAAAATCTGTTGTGTTTCTACACACTAATAATGAACTATCAGAAAGACAAATTAGGAAAACAATCCCATTTACAATTGCATCAAATAAAATATCTAGAAATAAATTTAACTAAGGAAGTGGAGGATTTGTATATTGAAAACCATAAGAAATTAATGAAAGAAATTGAAGAAGACACAAAAAATGGAAAGATAGTTTATGCTCATGGACTAGAAGAATTAATATTGTTAAAATGTCCATACTACCCAAAGCAATCTACAGATTCAATGCAATCTCTATCAAAACTCATAGAAATAGAACAAAAAATCCTAAAATTTGTATGAAATCACAAAAGTGCCCAAATAGCCAAAGCAATCTTGAGAAAGAAGAACAAAGCTGGAGGCATCATGCTCCCTGATTTCAAACTATATTACAAAGCTATAATACTTAAAACAGTATGGTATTGGCATAAAAATAGACACATAGATCAATGGAATACAATATAGAGCCCAGATATGAACTCAGGCATATATGGTCAATTAATTTATGACAGAGGAACCAAGAATATACAATAGGGAAAAGAGAGTCTCTTCAATAAACGGTGTTAGGAAAACTGGACAGCCAAAGGCAAAAGAATGAACGTGGACCACTATCTTACTCTATGCACAAAGATTAACTCAGAACAGATTAAAGCCTGGAACGTAAGACCTGAAACTGCAAAACTGCTGGAAGAAAACATAGCTGGTAAACTCTTTGACATCAGTCTTGGCAATAATTTTTTGAATGTAACATGAAAAGCAACAATAAACAAGTGTGACTTCATCAAACTGAAAAGCTTCTGCCACAGTGGAGGGAGCCAGCAACAACGGGAAAAGACAACCTGTGAGGGAGAAAATATTTGCAAATCCTATCTGATAAGGGGCAAATATCCAAAATACATCAAGAACATACAACTCAATAGCAAAAACCCAACAATCTAATTAAAAAATGGGCAGAAGATCTAAATAGACATTTTCCAAAGACATACAGTTGGCCAACAGGTACATGAAAAGATGCTCAACATTGCTGATCATCAGGGAATGCAAATCAAACCACAGTGAGATGTCACATCACCCTTGTTAGAATGGCTGTTATCAAAAAGACTGGAAATGAGTTGGCGAGGATATGGAGAAGAAGGGAAACCTTGTGCACCATTGGTAGGAATGTAAAATGATACGGCTGCTGTGGAAGACAGTATGGAGGTCCCTCAAAAAATTAAAAATAGAATTACAATACAATCCAGCTATTCCACTTCTGGGTATTTATCCAAAGAACACGAAAACACTAATTCAAAAAGCTATCTGTACCCCCACATTCATTGAGCATTATTCACAATGGCCAAGACATGGAAACAACCTAAGGGTCCATCGACGGCTGAGCGGATAAAGAAGATGTGGTGTACACACACACACACACACACACAATGGAATATTATTCAGCCATAAAAAGAATGAAACTTTGCCATTTTTGACAACATGGATGGACCTTGAAAGCATTCATTATGCTAAGTGAAATAAGTCAAACAGAGAAAGATAAATACTGTATGATTTCACATAGATGTGGAATTTAAAAATATATATAAATAATAAATACATTAAAATATACAAATATAAAGAAATATAAACATATATATATATATAAACTAAGCTTGTAAATACAGAGAACAGTTTGGTGGTTCCTAGAGATGGGGGTGGGAGGTGGGAGAAATGGGTGAACTGTTTTTGTTTTTTTAGTTTAAATATATTGGAAAAAAATCCCAAAGCTGAGGGCCAGCCCTGGTGACCTAGTGGTTAAGTTTGGTGGGCTCTGCTTCAGTAGCCCAAGTATGGTTCCTGGGCGTGGGCCTACACCACATCTCTGTCAGTAGCCATGCGGTGGCAGTGGCTCACATCAAAAAAAAAAAAAAAAAGAAGAAGATGGGTAACAAATGTTAGCTCAGGGCAAATCTTCCTCAGCAAAAAATAAATGAATAAATAAAAGACGAAAGCTGAGAGAATTCATTGCCAGCAGACTTGCACTACAAAAAATGTTAAAGGAAATTTTTGGAGCTAAAAGAAAATGATAAGAGATGGAAATCCAGGTCTGTGCAAGGAATAGAGGCCCCTGGAAATTGTAAATATGTGGATAAAGATAAGAGAAATTCTCCATGTTTTAAAAGAATTCTTTTAAAAGATAATGGACAATTTAAAGCAAAAATAATGACAGCGCATTATGGAGTTTATAACATATGTCGAAGTAAAATATAACAACGCAAAAGAGAGGAGGAGAGAATAGAAAAGTACTGTTTTGAAGTTTGTATAATTATATAAAGTGGTTTAATGTCCCTTAGAGATAGACACTGATAAAGATTCAGCATGTGACCCTATGGGACAGTCACGAAAATCTCGGCGATGTGGGGATGGAAGGGACCTCCCTGTCCTGATGAGGGGTGTCTACAGCTGACCTCATCCCTAATGGCGAGGAGCTGACGACTTTCTCCTTCAGCTCGGGACAGGGCGAGGATGTCCCCTCCTCGTGGGTCCTAGACGTGCGACGAGAAAAGAAAAAGCAAGCAATGGCAGACATTCTGGAAGGAAGAAGTCAAACTTTTTTCTCTCTCTCTTTGGCAGACAACCTGGCCGTGCCTGGAAATGATCCTAAAGTGTCTGCGAATTGTTGCAGACGAGACAGAGCCCCTCATCCAGCCTCTCCCTACCCCCGGCCCCAGGCGCCCACTGACCTGCTCCCCATCCCTCCACTGCTGCCCTTTGCAGAAGGCTGTGTGTGGAGTCGGGAGTTCACAGCCCTCCGCCGGGTGCGTGGAGCTCTAGCCCGCGTGTGGTGGTGCGCATCAGCGGTGGTTCCTTTACTGATGAGTAGGATTCCTTCCTATGGAGGCTCCACAGTTTGTTTTCAGAGACTGAATATGCAGACAATGGCCAGACCATACACAAGAATAGAACTCTGACCCCTGAGCCCTCATCTGTGGGAACCAGCTCAGGAAGCCAAATACTAACAGTAACAGTAACAGTAACAGTAATGGTAACAGTAATGGTAACAGTAACAGTTGGCCCAGAGCGGCTGGGATTTGATCCATTGCAGCAGCTTCCCTGACTTTTGTCCCCGCTTCCAACCAAGGACCAGCCAGAGAAAGCCAAGTGTGCCCCCAGCCAGTCATGCGGGATGCCCACTTCCAGTCAGTGCCCCCAGCTCCCCAGGCCCACGGCCCCATCAGGACACACCCGGAACCTTCCTCTTCCACCATGAAGCTCCCGGTTCTCCTCTGCCTGCCTTCGGGTCTCTGCCCAAATGTAAGTGATGGTGGCCAACTCGCTTCTACGTGGTGCTCTGAGCACGTGCCCTGGCCAGCTCTCTTTCCGGTGCTCTGCCTTTGTTTCCAGTTTCCACGCTCAGTCACCAGTGGACGGATATTCGGGTTCTTTCCAGTTTGGGGCTATTATGAATGGAGCCGTGGTCAACGTGGGCGTACAGGTCTTTGTGTGGACGTGGGGTTTCAGCTCCCTGCATGGCAGAACTGGCTGCTCTGTAGCGGCTCGAAGGCTACCCAGAACCTCCTGCTGGCCTGGGGGCTCAGGAGTCCGGGGTCCACAAGCTGCATCCCAGGACAGCAGAGCCAACTGCCTCCCTTGGGGTTTTGGGTGGCCCCCAGCCCCTTTGTGGGGCCTCAGCTGGTGTCGGGCTTCCACTTCTTGTACCCTTGGCATTCCGTCCTCTCCTGCCTTGGGACTCGGGGCGCGAACCCCGCTTCCCTCCCTGAGTTGGGGGCAGCTGTGTGGGAGACGTCGCCCGGCCGTGGTGAGGATGGGTGCGCTGTCCTTCAGAGACTGCAATCCGGGCGCATAGTTGGCGGCCACCTCACACCCTGGAATCCCCCTGAACAAACTTACTGTGCTGGACACCTCTCTCTGGTCCCTCTATTCCCACGAAAGCCACCCTGGGTCTGACCATTTTGCCCCAAATTAGAACACATCTCAATTTGGAGAGACTTTTGCTGCCACGAGTAATAGGTTAACGATTCTCAAAATAGCTTCCTCGTGAGTAGCCGACAGGCTCACTTGGCCCAAAATGAATCTGAAGGGGAATCAAAAGCATGTCTTTTCCCAGAAAACAGATTCCTCATTGACGCATTTTTCTCCTGTTGATTTTTTCCCCCGTTTCCAAAATGGAGCTTTTTTCCACAGTCCTTTATGCAAGGAGCCAGGCTGCAGAGACAAAGTCGGCTTGTCAGCAGTATTCTGTTCGTCTCTGTTCCCTTTTCCGCGGGCCCCTGACAATAGCGCTATTATCAGACAGCTCTCTGAGTCCACGGATTTTCCTCTCCCCTCCGGGGCTAATGAGGAGAAAGGTTGCCAGGCTGAACAAAGATGGGGGCATTGTCACTTGACTGGAGCCCCAACACTGCAAGCTGGGGAAGGGCCATTATGGGGCACGTTGGAGACTGTCATTCGATCGCTGTGAATGACTTTTGGAAGGATGGCCATTCCTCAGTTCTGTGGTTCACATCATTTGTCCTCCGAGAGCGGAAATACATTTCCCGGAGAGAAGCCTTTCAAGCTGCCTCTGTGCCCGGAGCTCCTGGGGCTGACCCTACCCCTGACCATCAGGCTTAAGATCTCACTGTCACCTGTCAGCTGTCAGGGAGGGAAGAAACCTTGAAATATTGGAACGCCCACCTCGACCAATCCCGCACAGGGACATGCACTTCACTTGATGGTGTCAGGAAAATAAAAAGGCTCAGCCCCCCGGATTTGGGTCCTGGGATCTTGTTCCAAGATCAACTTCTGTTTCTTCCCTTTGGCGGCCGGCGGGGGCTGCTGTTTAAGGGACCCCAGGCCTCGCCCCACCCCATGACTTCCAGCTGAGCGTGTTCAGGCCCCTTTGGAGACACTGGAGTTCCCAGAATCCATGTTAAGTGATGGCTCTTATAGCAAACCATTCATTCATTCATTCCTTCATTCATGCAGCCCACCTTTGATGGAAAGTGTTTCAAGCCAGGCTTTGGAGACTGAGAGTTACCTCAGGGCCCTCTCCGTCTTCTCAGCCCCTAAATCCCATGAGTGTGATAGCTTCTGACTCAATGAGTGGAGGCGCAGGGCCTCTATTTGTCCTTGGGGTCTGAGATTGTGGTCTGTGGGGGGGACTCTGGACCCCACACACTTCTAAAGCTGCTGGGAGAAGGGGATTGCCGCCTGATTTCTCTGTTTGACGCTGTGGTCTTGTTTTCTTCCTGCCATACAAAGAAAGCAGGAAAGGTGAAGGGACCTTCAGGCCCCACAGGGCAGTGAGATGTCCCCGCGTGGGAAGACACTGCTCCTTCCACATCAGGGGAGGGCCATGCGCCATCGTGGCCTGGGCAGGGTTGTTGTGTCAGACAGACACCCCGTTCAATCTCTTTGGGTGTGGGTGGTGCGCCGCCCACCCCAGCTCTGTGTTCTGGCGACAGGGCAGCCACCTTGGAGGACCCGGGGCTGGTTGAGAGTCCTGGGAACTTGGGCATTGTCTCCTGTGGTGTGGGTGGCTGAGAATGGGTGGCATGAAGTGGGGCAAGGAGCTTCAGGGAGGGTGGGGAGACCAGGGGTCGTGGGGGGTCAGGCAGGTAAGATGTTACCTGTGGGCGTGGTCAAGTGCATCAGGTCTGGATAACGAGGTCTGGATAATGAGCAGGTGTCAGGCAACATAAATGCCACCTGAACGCAGAAGACCCATTTGCAGAAGGTGGAGAGCCAGCCGCCAGTGTCGAACGTATGGTAGGCTGCTGGTGCAGGTGACCCACCACCACCTGGAAACTCCCAGTCAAGCGTTTTCCAGGCATGACACCTCCAGGCCTGGCAGCCTCCGGGTGTGTCCACCCCCAGGCATGGCATGCCCCTGAACATGCCCTGTGTTTGAGGAGCTGGGGGGGGGTCATGGTGGCATAGCACCAGAGGCCTGGGGGTCTGCCAGCAGGAGGAGGGAGGAGCCCAGGAGAAGTTCAGAGACCCTGGGTGGGGAGGGGGCTATTTGTAAGTGGCAGGCAAGGCTGGCCCAGAGGCTACAGGCCTAGGGGACACCTGGGTGACACTGGTTAACCTCCGTGTCAGCAGAAAGTGGAGAGGAGGCCCTCGTGGGCAAGAAGGTTTGGGGAGGTCCCTGTGGGCGGCCCACATGGCCTGATTCGAGGCGCAGCACTCGTCTTTGTCATTTAACCATTCAAGGCCACTTGGTTGAAGCAGAATCAGGACGGGGGGCCGAGCCCTCAGCTGGAGCAGGTGGGCCCCAAGAAAGAATGCCTGGGTCTTGGGGGGAGGGGTGCCCTGGGGAAGCTGGGTCTGCTTTCCCTGCAGCCCCAGGCATTTGCTCAACCCCTGGCCATTTGGCCATCTGGACATCACCTCTGGGACTCGGGCCCTGGCTGGGGGCAGTGTGAGGAGGGTGGCAGTGCTGCCATGCAGGGCTGGCCGGTGGGGAGGTCCACCCTAGGAAGGGGTGGGATTCGGACTGGTCTTACAGGATGGGCTCCTCCACTACCTCCAGGAGGGCATGCTGGGCTTCAAGAGGCCTAGGGCACGAGTTCAAGGGAGGAGGCCCTGGGGGTGGGTACACCTGGAGGCAGGCACATGTGGAGGGTGCCACGTCTGGAGGACATACCTGGAGGCCACTGTGCCAGGGAGTGGACACACCTGGAAGCTGCCACACCTTGAGGGGGGCGCACCTGGAGGGGGCACACCTGGAGGGGGATGTGCCTGAAGGAGGTCACTCTTGGGGGCTGCTGCAACTGGAAGAAGACACACCTGGAGGCCACCACACCTAGAGGCCACACCTGGAAGACATCATGTCTGGGGGTGGACACACCTGGAGGCTGCCATACCTGGAGGCCACTGCTGTGACTGAGGGGCCATCTAGGGTAGCTGGTGCCGTCCCTGAGCTTGTCCTTTTCTGGAAAATGGCAATAGCACGGGACAGCCCTGGGGTGCTGTTGGGAGGATGGCTTCGCTTGCACCAGGGCCTGTCACCCAGGACTCTCAGTCTAGACAGGTGAGCCTCGCCACTGGCCACGCCCCGCCTCTGAGGCCCTTCTCCCAGCCCCAAGCCTCGGTTCTTCAGTGAAGCTCACGGGCACGGAGGCTTAGAAAAGCACACAGATTTATTGCATATCAATCTCATGTATAAATTCATTGTAGCATCGGAAAGATTACATTTGGTATACACTCCTATTCTACAGCTTAACCTCAAATCAGCTTCTCCTAGGCTTTATCTTAAAGAAATTTCTCTACACAAGTACATTTGTCTTTTTCACAAGCATCAAATGAAATCTGCAGAATCGCTCTGAACGGCTTCCGAGCCTTTACGCCTTTTTGTCTCATTCTTCTCCCACAGCAATTTCCATCGTAATTAAGAATTGCGTCTCCTTTGCGTTGGCAGTTCAGGACTCCAGTCTTGAGGACGTGGACCCTAACCACACAGTCAGTAAGTGCATCTACGGAATTTTCCTTTTCATAAAAATTTCACAAACAGACACGATAATGACTGCTAAACACGAGTCATGCACAGTTTACTGATAACAGAAGCAATTTACAATCAGGGGACATGGCACACACGTCAGCCTCCTTCCTGATGGTTTCTTTAAACGTTATATGAAAACCAGACATTTACTCTTCATTTCTTCTTCAACACTCTACAGTTTCAAAAGAAAAAAACAAAAAACAAACTAAACCAAATCTGAAATGTAACAACGGCCAGAGGATGGCGCGGCTGCACAGGTCGGGGTGCCTGCACGCGTATATACCTGTGTGTGCTTTCAGCGACGTGTTCTGACATGGGGCTCAGCTTCCCTCGTCTTGAAGAGAACAGTGACGATGCAAAACGCACGGAGAGAAACCTCTAGAATTACTTTGTTCACAAGTGAATTGCACATTTGGAAATTCAAGCTGCCTTTTCATTATATTTTCTTTCATTTTTTTTTCCAAAAGTGGTAATTTGAATCAGTGACAGAAAAGAATAAAACAAAAAAACTGGAATGGAGGAGAAAAGGAACGCTCCTTGGAATATCACAAGAATGTCTTAGTCACAGTATCGCTCATTGCTACAGAGACACAGTTTCATGGCTTTGATACCCGGCTGACCTCCACTGACCAGGAGCAGCTGTGTCCTCACGTCCCCAGCCGGGAGGGGAGCGAGGTGCCGGGCTCCCCGTCTGTCCCCGGGCAGCAGTGCAGGGGCGCGCTCTCCCGGCCTGGCGCTGCCCCTCGCCCCTCCCCCAGGACAGCACAGTGAATACAGCTCAGTAGATTTCAGTCATGTGGGTGGGGAGAAGGGGGACGGGGGCAGGGGGGTCCACAATCCAGTGCTTCGAGGCTTCGAGGCTAACACGGGTGATATGTATTCGGGCGAGTGCTTTGCGAATGCTCACTGAGGAAGCAGCTAGGACAGAGCAGGCCAAGGGTCCTCAGAGTTTCCAGGGCCAAGCTCTGGGGCCACAGAGGGGCTGGGCCAGTCATGGTCTGGACTGACCAGCTGCACTCTTGGCCTTGTACAAGAGGGCCACGTGGGCTGGGTGGTCTCTCAGGTCGATCCACACCCCAGGGTCCCAGGCAGGCTGCAGGAATGCGAGTCCCCGTGTTCCCATTGGGGAGCTCTGAGTCCCACTCATGAAAGGTCTGGCTGGCCAAAGGATCAGCACCCCTGTGTGTCCTACCCGATCGTCCTGGGAATGAGAGCACAGTAGGGGAGGGCCACTGGAGACTGGGGGCTGAGGGTGGCAGAGGGAAGAGCCAGGGGGCCTCCTTCTGAATTTCCATTTGGGGCTGAGTGTCAATGGTCCAAAAAAGGGAGGCAGTTAAGGCTGGACTGAAGGACCCTGGCCCTGGGCAAAGCTGGCCCAGTAGGACCTGGGTTTACAGCCTCGACCCTAGCCACGTGCCCATGGACACGGTGGTCAGCCAGCCAGCTGCCCTGTTGCATCCGTGCTCCGAGGCTGGGATCTCGGAATTCTCATGCCCATCCCAGGCTCCTTGGCCCCCAGGGGGTCTCTGAGCACGTGGTGGCATCTGCATCAAGGATGCTGGACCTGTGTGAGCTGGGAGCTGCCCCCCAGGTGCTGGAGCCCGGGGCAGAGAGGAAGCAGGGAGGGCAGCTTGCTGTGGTCTGGGGCAATGACAAGCTTTGAGGCCAAGTTTCATGGATGCACCAGGCACAGGAAATAAGTGCTCTCTTTGTCAGGGGGTCCAAGGGCAGACCCCCCTCCCCCAGACTTGGCAAGAGCTCCGGCCCGCGGGGCTGAACATTCAGGAGAAATTGGGCTTGCTCTAGTCATTTTCTGGGGGACAAAAATATAGGACTAAAATGTGCAACTGAGGCTCATAGGGGACGAGGGGAAAAGAAGGAATGAGAAGAGAGAACGCTTGGGAAGACTGGCCGAAAACGACGGGACGTGGCAGTCAACAGAGAAATCCAGGATGGACAGGAAGGGCAGCCCCTTTTCTGCTCTGCAACGGCCGAGAACGGACACTTAGGTTTCCACCAGTCCAAACTTCCTGTTTTAGACCGAGAGAGTCATATCGCAAAAAAAAGCACACACCTTAATCTTTAGCAGAAGAAATCATATAATTTGGGTTTACAGAAACGGGGTGTTTGTATCTGAGGTTGACTTTTCAAAGGGATCCCATTTAGACGGAAGGGAAATTGGAAGTCCTTACACCACACCTGGCGGCTCCAGCCGAGGGAGGAGGTGTGAGTGGCTGTGTTTGCAAATGCTCCTCGATGGGCCACACCAGCTCTTCCTCATGCAGCTTCTCCCTGGCTGCCCCAGAGGGACGACTTTCCTGCCTCCACACGTGTGTAAGCGGCCTCGGCACAGGCACAGGGCGGTTCTCAGTCTTGCTACTACCTCGTGTGGGTTTGAGAAAGAGGTGAAGCCCTTTCGCTGGGATCCGCAGGTTTGTGGTGCCCTCGGGGACCTCCCCACGCAGGTCTCCAGTGGGAGGCTGGACCTCCCAGCGCCTTCGCACATGACTGTCTTTGGCCTGGAGCGGCCAGGCTGTGCGTCTGGGGCACCCGCCTGCTAGGCCACCTACCGCCGCCCTGGGCGAACGCCGAGACGTCCACCACGAGACCCGATCCACACGATGTGGTGGCACCGCCACTGTCTGTACTTAAACTTACACTCTTCCTTTTAAGGGCAACTTGGGCGATTTTTTTCTCTTCTTGTTGGGACGCTGTTATTCTTCTTTTTTTTTTTCCAAACAATACAAGAAATAAATAGAACACCTGTCTTAAATGCAACTGAAACTCAAATTTAACAAAAACACATGATTGTCTGGAAAACGGGCAGCAGTGACAGCAGGATTCGTTGGGGGGGGACGCGGGGGTATTTGGCACATTAAAAATCGCCCCACTCCCTGGTTATCGATCACACAACACACAACCTTATTACACGGTTTTGGTCCTTCACTAGATACTTATATTAACATTATTTCTTCACAATAAGAATGTCTAACGCCAAAAATACTGTTAAGGAGGAAATAAAATAAGAAAAGAAATGAATTAGAAAAAATTACAAGTTATATACAGATTAAGGTAAATTCCATCAGGGAAAACATTATTATTTGAAATTGGCCCCTACGGGAATAATTTAAGCCCACCCGATGGAGAAGCAGACCCGTCCGAAGAGGCGCCGACCGTGGGTCGGGCTGTCTTCGCTCTTTGCGGCAGCTCGGTCAGCCTGGACGCCCTTCTGTGCTGGAGCCGGGTCCTGCCCGCCAAGGACCTGCGCGAAGAGTGGAAGCGGCAGCTGTGTCCTGGATCCGGGGTCTCCGACGCACTAGAGCTTGGCGGCCAGGAGCAGGGGAACCGTGGCGTGCCCCCGATGGCAGCCACAGGGGTGCCTGCTTCTTTCCTTTTGGCCATCTGACTGGGGTGAGTGAGGGTGGGGGCTGGAGATCCTCCGGACGTGGCCAGCAGGCCTTGCCTTCCGAACAGTGGGGTGGCCGAGGCACAGACCATGGGGGCAGGAGCATCAGGTGCCTGGCCCACCTCTGCACTGGGGACCAGAGCCACCGTTCCGACCTTCCCCATACAATTGGGGGGACTTGGTGGGGGCCACGAATCACACGTCACACAATGACAGGCACATCTCCCAGTCCCAGCCTTGGGCCAGCCCAGGACACCATATGTTAGAATTCCTCTGCACAGTCTGAAACTGCCCACAGGAGCGGACCCCATGCCCCTCGGTTCTGCCTCGGAGGCACCCGGAATCACCTTGGCTTTACAAATACGGGCAGGGATAGAAAATTTCTCCATTATTTACAGAACAAAGAGCACACCCAAACACAGCGCCGGCTCTCAGGCACGCTTGGGTTTGCAAATAAGCTGAGATTTCAAAGCAATGCAAAATTACTTTTAAAAAACAATTTGCAAGTCATTTGTTGATTTTTTAAAAAATACTGTCTATTTTTTAAAACCACATGCTTAAATAGACTCTGTTGTCAATAAGATTACCAAAAAGGTTATTCTCGTAATTTTCATTATAAAAACCGTTTGGGCCATCTCCCCCTTGAGAGCACTGTGTCTGTCCATTCCAAGATGCTGCACGGTGCCCAGAGTGGCCCACCGGCTTCAGTTTGGGATTAGAATCCCACCCTCGCCCACTGGGTGGTTCCGCGAGGCAGCCCTGGAGCCGTGCTGTTCCCAAACGCTGTTCTCAAGACCAAGTCTTAGAGACGGTGAAACTCAGTGACCAATTCAGGGACTTCCCGGCTCTGAGTTTTCATTGGAAAAGTCAGAATTGAACCATGGGGGGGGGGTGGGGACAGACACTGAGGAGTGGTCAAAAGCAGGTGACAAGGGGGTCTCCCTGGCCCAGGCGTGCCGGCTCCCTGAGGCTCTCGCCTCCATCTTCCGAAGCTGGGATTTCTGTTGGGATGTGGGGGGCCCTGCGGTCGCCTCGCTTGGACTCTGACCCCAGCCCCTCCTGGGCTGGTCAGAGGTGGTTGATGGGGTTAAAGGCTCCGGACTCCGGTGTGGCTCCCGAGATGTTCAACCAAGCTTCCAGAGGGCTCTGGGAGGAGGTATGGAGAGGAGCATCCTCCGAAAGGGACAGCATCATTGCATACGCCTAGGGGGGGAGAGAACACACACACACAGGACAAGCAGGTGAGCCGTGTAGGTTGGGGTCCTGCAGATCCAGGCTGGCTCCGTCCTTGCCCCCTCCTGGTCTCCCACTGCCCTCTGGCCAGACTCAGCCTTGCCCAGATCCAGGTGGGGTGGGAGAGTGAAGATGCCCCCCCGGCCTGGAAGAGGAAGATGTGAGTGGAGAGCAGGGAGGGAGGAGGGCACCTGCTGGCACCAGTGCAGAGGGGCGCCAGCATGCCATGGCCCCAGCCAGGGGCCTCTGTGCACAGGGGGCTCCCTCGGCTTCTTTGGGGTGCTTCACCCCGCCGCAGTCACCTTCCCATCTCCCCTCCCCCACTTTTCTCTGCCTGGTGATCAGCAGAAATTTATGGGCAAGTGTGTACTTTGGGAGGGCCCTGGGAATTGCTGGTAGTTATTGGTAAGACCCCCGTCAACAAAAGTGGGTCCCTGACTGGTGGGGCAGGGGCCCGGCTGCACCGGAGAGCCTGGGGGACTCCTCTCTAGACAGCTGCGGTGACAGCACAGAGCTGCTTCGGGGAAAAGGACGTGCAGCATTTCTGAGCCACATGCAGATGTGTTTCCTAGCCCAGAGCGTGGCTTCGACAGTCCACAGGACATCTTTCTGCAGCAAGCCATAGGGCACGAGGTGACAGACCTGGGGCAGCTTGGAGCAGGGCACGGGTGACAAAGAAGCCCAACCCTCGTCCCACCCGAGTCAACACTCTGGACGGAATTAGTAAAAAGACGAAGACAGACATGCAGACGGTTTTTGCTGAGACTCGGGCTGGGCTGCAGAGCGCTGAACGAGATGCGGGGCTTCCAGACTTAGAGCAGCAGGGGGCAGGGTCCTGCGGCAGCTCACACTAAGGAACAGAGACGAGAAGTGCGTGGGGCCAAGCCTGGTGCCCTCGCTGACCCGTCACAGCTCCACCTGACAGGGCAGCCTGCCTGGACAGAAGCCTGGGCTACCGGTCATTCTCGCACGCAACGCAGAGAACGGGCAGCCAGCGCAGCCTCGGGGGCTGGAATCCGCTTGTGGAGACCTCCCACTGGGGACAGGAGGACGGTGACCATGTGTCTGTCAGCGCTCCTGGAGGAGCTCCGGTGTGGGCGGCAGCTCACGTTCATCTGCTTTCAGCCTCTCCCTGCCCCACTCCTGCTTTCCAGGAAGTGGCAGTCATTTGGCATCTCTCTAGCTGAGGCAATGAGCAGAGGAGGACCAGTGGCCTTGGGTGTCCCCCAGGCAGGCAGAGGGTGGCCACAGCGAGAGGTGAGGCTGTCCCTGTTGGAGGAGGTGTGGTTGCCCCCACCGCCAGCCGTGGGAGGGGGGGAGGGTGGGCTCTGCGGGTACCTACCTGGTTCTTAGCCTGCCTGTACAGGGTCTGTTTTAAAGCCTCAGAATCTAGGGTGGAATTAAGCACATCTTTAACTTCAAACGCTTCCTCAGCTGCTCTGCGGAGATCCAGCCCCTTCCCAAAAGTCGGCACGGGCTCCAAAGCTAACAGACTGCTCGGCTGCTCCTCAACACACCTGCACCAACGACCGGGAGAGGGCCTGGCGTTAGCTGGTCTGGCCTCTGGCCGTTTCTCTGATGTCCCACAGCCGGCTCCGTGCCTGCATGCACGCCACTGTGTCTCCACGAGCCACATGCACAAGGAGACAGACACACAGACACACGGACACCTAGACGGAAGCCACACGGATGCAGAACGACAGATAATGGCCACGAAAGAGGGTGAGTACGTGCACACACATGGCAAGCAGCAGGCGGGGCGCCTGGCCTCAGGGGACGGAGGACAGATTGGGAGGGCTTCGTTGCCGAGACTCTGGGCAACTCCGGAGGGGCCCAGGGTGGGAGGACATGGGCCATCCCTGAAGGGCCTCCTGGAGGATACTGGAATGCTGGCAGCATCGCCAGGGCCAGAGGTAGGAGGCGAGCAGACGAGACGTGGGGGAAGTGGCTCTGGTAGGCACAACTTCCAAAACTGTGGGTGCTCAGCCCCTGTGGCACATGGTCCCACTAGAGGCTGGACGCCACTGCCCTGGGCCTGTGGGCAGTGTGCAGCTCCACTGCAGGGCCAGAGGTGGCCCTGGGTCTAGGACCTGACCCCTCTCAGTGCGGGGAAATGCCTTCCCCTCCCACACTCTGCTTCCGGGCCCTGAAAGTGTGTGTGTGTGCATGAGTGTGTGTGTGTGTGAGTGTGTGTGTGTGGGTGAGCTGGGGCCCCTGACCCCCTTTCCTCAGGCCCTGACTCACCCAGGCCTGCAAGCAGAAGCCCCTGATAGGAGGGAGGGTGGACCCAGTTGGGAGAGTGTCGGGTCCTCGGGCGTTCAAGAGTGAGTCACCCTGGGGGTGCTCAGCCCCCTCCCTGGCTGGACCCCAGCAGGTGAAGCCGGCACCCACCTTCGGGTGTGGTCGAAGCCCACGGCCAGGGAGGTGGGAGGCTCCTCGTCCTCGTCCTCGTAGGCACCCTGGGGCTCAGGCGTGGGGGACACAGTGTCGTCCTGGGACTTCCCCGCCAGACTGTCGTCGTCGTCCTCCTCCAGCTCCTCCTCCTCCTCCTCTTCATCCTCTGGCTTCCCGCTGGCCAAGCCTGGACACTGGGAGCTGCCATCCAGGTCCTGGACTTCTGGCCTGAAATGACACGGGAGGAAGTTGGCCGTGGACCCCAAAAGGCTAGCGACTCGGCTCTTCCCCCACTGCCGCCCACCTTGGCTCTCCCAGCCCCTCCAAAAAGAGGCTGCCTTCATGGTCACGAGAACCCTGGGCTGCCATCCCTGTGGAGTGAGTGAGTCAAGGAGACCAGTATGCCCAGTGAACTCGTGGCAGGGGATGGGCAGGGCCGGTTCAGTGGCAGGGCTCTTGTTATGCCGGAGTGGACACCGGGCCATTGAGGGTTTCAGGGCAGGTGTGCATGTTGTGGGAGGAAGCCACAGCTGGCCTGGCGGGAAAGGGTCCTGGGCACCGGAGCTGGTGTCGGCCCTACGTAAGATGAGCCCTCGGGGATGCTCAGCACAGTGGAGGTTTGCCGATGGAGGCTTGCTCCTTCCTCGAGGACACAAGGACTCGGGGGGACCCAGGGTGAGGGGCCCCCTGCAGATGGAGGGTCTGGGATCCCAGGTTCTGCAGAGTGAGGGCTGGGCTGTTGTCAATCATGGAAACCGGCCGGGATGAGCTTGTCTCAGAGCCATCTGGAGTCTGTCCTGAAACCCAGACCCCACCTCCTCTCCCTCAGGGTCACTCCAGCTGGGTGAGACTTTTCCACTCTGGGTCCTTGTTATTAAAAGGAAGAAACAACATGCTGGGTGAGGGTGAGTGCTCTCACTTCCTTCAGAAAATCCCACCCACCTGCCTTTGTTTGGTTTGTCTGCAAGTCGGTGACTAACAGCCGTGTCACACTGGGCTGGGCCCAGGGAAGCTGGGGACAACCTGGGCAGGTGTCCACCATCAGGCGGAGGGGGACGGGGGGCAAGGCCCACACTTCCTGAGCCCAGGTCGGGGCGGAGTTCTGAGCCCCCAGGCCCCGCTCCTCCTGGGCCTTGCACAGCCCCTGGGAATGGTCCACGACTGTCAGGGGCGACAGGATTCCTGCTCTGGGCATCAAGGTGGGGGGCACATCCTCCCCGAGTGACCACCGATCCCCAAGTGTGGAGCTGTGTGGAGGACGCACCCTTGCACAGAAAGACTGAGCGGGGGAGACCCCTGATCGCCTGGCTCTCCGCCTTCCACATCTTCATTTCTTGTCTTTTCATGAGAAAGTATGTAGACACTGACAGCTGACCTGCCTTCCAGGACAGGCTGAACCCGGACATGCTTCCCTTGTCTCTGGTCACCTGTGCTGTTTGCTGGGCACATGTCCGTCCGCCAGCAGTGAGGGCTCTGGAGCCAGGCAGCTAGGCTGGGACCCGGGTCCTGCCTCCCTCCCTGGCTCTGGGCTGGGGGAACTCAGGCAAGTCTTGCCACCTGGCAGCCTGCGCCCTCTCGGCAACATGAGAACAGCCCCATGCTGAGTGCCCAGTGAGCAGCACAGTGGGGGCCCCGGTGCTGAGACTCAGATTATGCTCAGGGTGCAGCCCACATGTCCTTTATTCACCTGAGCATGCGGTGTGGTTTCCGTGAGCCCCTCTGTTTGGGAGCAGGGCCCACGCGCTCTTCATCCTCATGCCCCGCCCCACCCTGCAGACCCTCTGCTGCTTGTTAGGAGGTCTGCATCAAGCACAAGCGCTTGGGGGGCGTCCAGCTGGGACAGAGTAGGGGGTCCGTAGGCTGGCGTGGGCTTCAGACAGCAAAGACGGGGGCAGTGTCCAGGCCTCTGAACGGCTGCCTGGTGTGCGTGAGAGTCCTGGGGCCGCCGTAACAAGCACCGCAGCCGGGGCTTAAACAACAGGAGTCCGTCCTCTCCCCGTCTGGAGGCTGGAGGTCTGAGGTCCAGGTGCGGGCAGGGCTGGCTCCCTCTGAGGCCGTGAGGGAGAGCCCATTCCAGGCCTCTCCCAGCTCCTGGTGGCCTGCTAGCATCCTTGGCTTGCAGATGCATCAGCCCACCTCTGCTTCATCTTCACACGGGGTCCCCCCGTGTGCATGTCTGTGTCCAGATTTCCCCCTTTCATAAGGACGCCAGTCCTAGTGGACATGGGCCCCCCGTCCCAGTGTGACCTCATCTTAACTAATTACATCTGCAGCGATCCTCTTCCCAGATGAGGTCACGTTTTGAGGTCCTGGGAATTTGGACTTGAATGTAGCAATTTTGGGGGGACACAATGCAGCCCAGGGGCTAAAGAGGTTTTGGGGCCAGGAAGCCTGGCAGGCCCTGAGTTCTCACTGATGGTCAAGAAAAGGAAACTACTTCTGGATGAGAGCTGGATCATGTTAACGTTGACTGCCAACGGAGCCGCCGACGTCCTATTGCTTTACGCAAATTGCTTAATTCATGTCGACCAGGACGTGGTTCCCACTTCCGACAATGATGTGGGGACATCTCCTGCGAGGCTCCCTGGCTCCCAGGGCGAGGCCTCAGCAGCACAGGCTGTCTGACGGCCTGGGTTCTCAGCCCAGCTCTGCCCTGAGCTCTCCGAGGGACTTGGGGCCAGCCTCCTCCTCTGTCTGAGCCTCACCGCCCCCTCCCCACCCCGGGGCTGTGGATAAAGCCATGGTGGTGGCAAAGGCGAGGGATTAGGATGGTGCTGTCCCCTCTTCACCCTTGGGACAGCCCCTCTGCTGTGGTGGGTCTCGTGGACAGTCCTCCCTGCGGCTGAGAGCCGGGCCTGCTGCCCAGGCTCGCACGTGGAGGCCTCTCCTGAGCTCCTGGGCCCCCCCAGGCGCAGCTGCCCACCCCAAGGAGGATGCCCTTGACAAATCCTTGTCGGGTCTTTGCCTGGCTTTGTCCTGGGTGCAGGGACCCACAGTCTAGGGGACAGTTTTATAGCCAGGACATGCCTTGTGGCCCGGTTGTGGGGCTTCTGTAAGGCCCGGTACCTGGGCGCTGCATCTGTGCCTTTTTGCTCAAAGAGCTGACAACTGTTGAATGGAGCTGCAGGGCGTTGCCTGAATGCAGGCTTGGTGTCCCCAGAGGATAGGGGCTAGGTTCCTGTGAGACCATTGTGCACGTGCCAGAGGCCGAGGAAACGAGACATTTGTTGCTGAAGAGGAGGTAGGGCTGCTCTCCCGTGGGGACCCTCCACTGCCGGGCAGGGGTGAGGCTCTGAGAAGCATAGCCCACAGCCAGCCTCTCCCACCGTCCCCTCTGTGATCTCACCCAGCTCTGATAGAGGAAGATGCCGAGGCCCGGCAGGTGAGTGAGGTCCTCTTCCCGCGGGCATGGATTTAGGACTGGGCAGCACCAGAAACGGTCCAAGTGCAGTTCATTTATCCATATGACACATCTTCCCAGGGCCTCTGCCATATCCCCTGGGAAGACTCATGACAAGGAAGATGCAGCCCACCCTGGAGGAGCAGACAGGCTCCTGGGGAGCCGGGTCTCCTGGGGGACCCTCCGCACTTGCCCGAAGAGGGTGGGTGGGGAGGGAGCTGGGCTCTGACAGCTACAGAAGTCCAGCTCACCCTCGGCCAGCGCGAGGCTGGGGCGCTGGCTCTGGGCTCTGGGCCAGGCTTTGTTGGCACCCCAAGAGCCAAGCCGTCCCACTTCTCTGGGCCTCATGTCCCTTCTGCAAAATTAGGGGCTTGCATCTCTGGGGTCTTTTGGCGTTTGGGGCATCTCTGGTTCTCTGCTGGCTAGGCAGCACCCGCTTTCACCCAAGGAGAACCTCTTCCCGGGGTCTGAGTGTCCCTCCAGGGGCCCAGGGTAAGTGCTGCACCCCAAGCACTGGCATTCAAGATCGTGCAGAACACCCTCCACACTCTGGAATCTGAATTCCGCCGTTTTCCTGCCTATGTGTGTGCACACCTGTGTGTGTACGTGTGTGTGTTTGCGTGTGTGGGTTTAAAGGGGCAGCATTCTTGTTTGGGAGCCTCACCTGGCTGACGGCCCTGCACGTCTGTTAATAAACATCGAGGCCGAACCGCGCCCGATGCAGTTTAGGCAGCGTGCCGGGGGCTGCACTGAGTGTGCAACACGCACCATCAGTCAAGGGTGCTTACTCTTTTTTCTTTTTTGAGGAAGATTAGCCCTGAGCTAACATCTGCCACCAATCCTCCTGTTTTTGCCGAGGAAAACTGGCCCTGAGCTAACATCCGTGCCCATCTTCCTCTCCTTTATATGTGGGGCGTCTGCCACAACACGGCTTGACAAGCAGTGCGTAGGTCTGCACCCAGGATCTGAACCAGTGAACCCCAGGCCACCAAAGCGGAATGTGCGAACTTGACCACTGCGCCACTGGGCCAGCCCCAAGGGTGCTTACTCTTACCATCCTCTCCAGATGGGGAAACTGAGGCAGGGAGGAGGAACCCCTTGCTAAAGCTCCCCCAGATTCCAGGTGGCAGAGCTGGGGCAGGAATGGGCACAGGTTGCAGAGCCCATGGGCCTCTCCCTCTGCTGTGGGCCCCAGGCCCCTGTCCAGGTGTGGCCTGGGGGCTGGTGCTGGGGTGGGGTGTGCTGCTCAGGGGCTGGGGTGGAGATGCCTGCTCTGGGTGTGGCCACAGAGGTGGGCTGTGGAGTCTAGCCGTCCCTGGGGCCTGGGGTGGGTTTCTTACCGTTTGTCTGTTCGCGTTGACGCTTGGTTCATCTCACTATTGGCAATAAAGTTTCTGATTTCAGAGAAATAGGAGTCTTCTTTCTCGTCTAAAAGTGCGTGGTTGTCCGACTCGGAGGTGGGAGAGGAGGCGCTGGTCCCCAGGTGGTTCGTGAGGACCCCGGCGTGCTGGCTCACTGCGGGGATGGGGGAGCGTCAGAGGAGGGGCGGCCGTCCGCTTCCTCGTCCGGCCCTCCTCCACCTCACCTCCCTCCCAGTTGCCCCATCTTTCGAGTTCTCCCTGCCCTGCTCCTGAACTCCACCACAGCCTCTTGTGGGGCCTGCCTGGCCTGTCTGCGTGGGGGTCTCCCGGGATGGGGCCCCACCTGGCACATGCTCGTGTTCGTGCTTCTTGAGGTGTCTGTCCAGGTTGGTCTGCTGCCCGAAGCACCGGTTACACAGGTGACATTTGAATGGCTTCTCCTTGTTGTGAATGTTCCGGACATGCCGCTGAAGGTTGGAGGAGATGCTGAAGGAGCGGTCGCAGTACTTACACCTGGAAGACACACGAGGCTCAGAGGGGCCCCCAGACCCCGCCTGCCGTGGGCTGGATGCATGAGGATCCCTGGAGAGACTGGGCCCAGATTGCCAGGTACTGCAGGGTGGGGACAGCAGCCGGGCCTCGCAGAGACCCCCTGAGGCCGCTGGGGCACCCAACTTGAAAGGTGGTCATGGTGAAGCTGCGCCTAGAAACAGCCACGGCTCCAAGAAGCAGGGGCTCTCCCGCTCTTGGCCTGTGGGTGGGATCATGTTGGAATGTGGCCCCGGGTAGGCAGAAGGACCCTCTGGCCTATGCCACTGGATGTGTAGCACCCGGACCCCCCAGCGCCTCACTTCCTCTCTGCTGTCTGGTCCCTCCAGTGCGGAGGCCCCAGGCTTGGCAGCCACAGCCCAAGGGCAGGATGTTCCCAGCAGCCTCAAGGGGGCGGCCGCACACCACGCAAAGATGCTCCGGCCGCTTTTCCCGGGAGGAGGAGCCGAGCCGCTGCCTGCAACTTTCCTCCGGTCAGAGACCCCCACCCCGGCACTGGGAGAGCTGGCCTGGTCTTTGGCTCCCACCCCGGTGGGTCCTCGGGCAGGTCCCGTCTCACGTGGGGCCTCAGCTTGCCATCCATTAACTGGGGGCGCTCTTCAGCTCCTAACTGCCCTGAAGGTGGGGGGGCTCCCCAGCCCTGCCCCCCGTCAGGCTGCCTCCTCTACACGGACCACAAACAACCACACCCTCCCCTTTCGGTTGAGGGTGTGCCAGCCCTGCCTGCCCAGTTTATCTTTGTGCCCCTCTGTGGTGGTCACCGGCTGGCAGCCAGCATGCGCACTTGGGAAAATTAGAAAAAGACGCTCCTTTCTCCAGAAGGTCAGTTGCACCTGTCGGAATATTGTCGTGACATGTTCGGAGTTTATCAGAGCACAGCGTTTCTCTGTCAGGAAACTGTTGTGATAAACAGGCTAGGGCGTCCACAACCTGACTGGCACCCCCTTAGGTGTGGGGCCCTCATGGGGGCATGGTCTTCACGACCACGCGGAGGCCCCGAGGGTGGGGAGAGGGAAGCTGTTCTCCTCTTTTCAGTGGGGCTGCTGAGAGCCAGGGACTGACTGCCCAGGCACTGGGGAGCAGGATGGTCAAGCCAGAAACAGAGAGAGCGGGAGCCGGGGAAGCAGGTGGATGAGGGGGCCCTGCGCCTGTAAGGTCTGCAGACACGTGCACGCTGCCTCCTCCTGGCGGCAGATCCAAGCAAAGGCCGTGATGGCTTACTGACAGGCGCTCCTGCCGCTCTGCACACTCCCTGGAGCACAGCCGGGAGAAGCCTGACTCAGCGGTTTTCAGTTGCACAATTGTGTGGGTGTGTGCACATGTGCAGGTGTGCATGCACACAGGGCGTGTGTGTTAGTGTGCTCATGTAGGCACATGTGTGGGTGTGTGCATGTGCATGCATACAGGTGTGTGCACATGGGGGTGCCGGCACCTGTGTGGTATATTTCCATGTGTGTGCATGTGCACGTGTGTCCGTGTGCACACTCTCGCACCTGGTCTTCAGAACGCCTCTAGGGATGCTTATCTGAGCCTCGAAGGCACGTGAGCACTTGAAACAGTTGTCTATATGCTCATGTATTTTCCTATTTTGGAAACAAAACAAGTTTCCACAGAGAGACAAGAGGCAAGTGCAGCGGAACCCCGGCTGGTCGAGTCCTTCAGGAGGCAGAGTCTACGCAGCCAGTCCCAGCGGGGCGTGAGCGTGGGAGACTGATGTTTATCCAGAGAGGCCTGGCTGCTAGGTGCCGGGGACCCGTCTGAAGTATGGCAGCCTGGCGTTCCTACAGGAGGCCCCCACCCCCACCCCGATTGGGCTGGAGGCCTGAGGCCGAGCTCCAGCACAGCATACTGGTCACGCACATGGGGTCACATGGATGGAGACGTGCCTGAGGACACTCTGGGAGCCCTGGCCTCCCATCCAGGGCCAGGCCAGCAGGGGCCATGGGAGAGTGGCCCTCACAGCACCACCCTGCCCAGCACGTGAGGTGCCTGCCCGACATTTGACATTCAGAGGCCTGGTCCTGCCCAAGGAGCCCGATGGACTGTCAGTGCCCCCCGGAGCCTCTCTGAGGCAGGAAGCTGTGGCCCCCACTGGTCGCCAGGGCCCAGCAGCTGCACGTTCCCTGCACGAAGGGGCAGCAGCTTCCTGAAACTCTGTCCTGGGAAGCTTACAGTCTCCAAGTTGCCCCCGGCCCCAACCTGCCAGATGACACTCGGTTTGATGACAGTCCCACAGAATGGGGACGGCCCTGTCAAAAGGTGTCTCCAGTCTCTCATAGTTTGACTCTGGGGCCTCATTCCTTCAGTTCCTGAAGCTTCCAATTTTGCCTGAGGCCAGGCTAACTCTGGCTTCCTCTGCAACAGATGGGCCAAGAGCTGTTAGCGATCTGCACACGGGCTCCTCAGGCCACGGTCCCTGGGTTCCTCCTGAACAACCCTGGCCTTCTCTGCTCCTCAGTCCCCAGGATGTGCCTGTTGGGCCCCTGCTCCTCCTTGGGCCACTGAGCTGCCTCAGGCCCCTGGGAGCTCTGGACATTGGTCACAGCCTCTCCTCCCGCAGCCTCATGACGTTCCGGGGCCCCACGTGGACCCACTACCCTGGAAGCCGACACCGGGAGGCACTAGCTGCTCTGTTCTTCTCGCCTGCACTGTGAGGAGGAGTGGGGCCAGGCTTGAGCCCTCTCTGAGGCCGGGTCAGAGATGCCGGGGTGATCCCCACACAACAGTCCAGAAAGGTGACTTCTACATCCCAGCACGCACCATCTCACTCCCCTGTAGGCACATCCTTGAACTTACAGAACCCCGGCCCCTGGGTTCCCAGGCTCCCATCCCGCCCTGCAGGACAATGGCTCAGGAAGGACCAAGCACGAGCCCACACTGGCCCTCAGCCTAGCTCTGGGCATCCACCTCTGCCCACTCAGCAGCCTTCCCCCTGGGCCGAGCTTGCACCCACCCTCAGTCTGTATGTGCCCTCACACACGCTCGCACACGCCGCACACACAGTGTTCCTGGTTTCTTTAGAAATGCAGGGACCTTTGACAAATTTCACCAAACAGCTGCCGCATAAGCTCTGAGCGGTGGGAATCCTGAGCCAGAAACAGGGCTGGATAAGGAGCTTGTTCCCAGAAGGAGAGAGCAGGGCTCCTGTGCGAGGTGCTCTCCCTACAACCTCCGTGGGGCCGGGTGTCTTCGGGAGGGAGCCACACATTGGATTTGGTCGCAGCGAGTCCTGCATGCGGCCCTCTCCTGGTTCTAATCTACATAAATGGCCCAGAAGTCCATTTGAAATCTAGGGGAGCAGCCAGCCCAGGCTGCGAGGGAGCAGGGTTCTCTGAGCCGCTGGGATCTGCGTTGTAAATAAGCTGACAGGCGCCTGGTGAAATTTATGGCTGTGCTGTCTAGAATAACGTGCCATTGCAAAGCGACGAGAATGAGAGCCCAGAGTGGGCTGGCCACTGCAGCGTGCAGCCGAGGCCTGGAGGGGACCTTGCCGTGACCGTGTCTGCTGCAGCCCCCAGGAAGCCAGTCACGGTGGAGACACAGCAAGGGCTGGAGAGGGTCAAATGGCCCCTGGGCGAGTGGCAGCATCCTCCCTGGGACCCAGGAGGGCCACACCAGCCATCCAGGGAAAAATGTTTTCGGTAATTGTAAAAGGGGGGAAGGGAAAGAAAGAAGAGATTTTGAAACACAGCCCTAAAAATAAAACTGACAAAGAAAGAGGACACATACGGCCCCCTCCAGCCCCTGACGGAAAGGGTAACTGGACCTGGCTTGGACGTTTTGGCTTAACACAGGATGGGAGCCCAGGAGGAAATGAACTTCAGATCAAGAGGCCTATGTCCTGAAAGTGGGGACCCCAGGTCCCGCCAGGCGCCCACAGGGCAGCCCATGAAGGCTCGCTCCACAGTGTGACTCAAGACAGCGCCACATAGCATCCTGGAGGGGCCCCCGAGCACGGATGCCAGGATGAGACAAGAAAGCAGGCCTGGCCCCTCTTTCCCAGCTCAATGTTTACATGTCTCCTATCCAAAATCTCAACAAGCCCTCCACACTGGAGCTTTAAGAAATCCGAGTGTCATCACTTGAGGATCTCTAAGCCAGGAGAAGCCATCAGCCAAGGACGAGAGCGAGGACAAGGACGAGGACGGCTCGCCGGCCACGGCCGGGCAGGAGGTTTGACTTTCCCTCCAGAAAGCATACCAGTCTCACTAAGGCGTCTTTCTTTCCCACGTCAGGGCTTTGAAACACATTCCGAGCGACTCTAGATGACTGGAGGCAAGGACTTCGAAGGGAAGAGCCTTCCAGCGTCATCTATTCTACTGTCCTGTCACTCTGGGCAGCCCACGAGAGGCCCCACTGCCGCCTGGCTTCGCAGGGCCTGCGTCATGCTGGCCTCTGCACGCACTTGCAGCTGGCCAGGGGCAGGGCTCACACCGGGCAGGCGGTCTTAATCAGCTTTGCTGGGGTGGGGGCTCCTTCTCCCTGGGGGTCCTGTGCCCAGCTCCCGGGTTTCTGCAGACAGACGTGCGCATTTTCCTCTTTCAACCGAAATCCTTCCAGTGATCAGAGGGAGCCCAGAAACCCCTAGTGATGTCAAAAGGAGAGTCATAGACCCCAAACTCCTCATCATGGGGTCGCCTTGAGCCAGATAAAGTCAGGATTTGCAATGCAAACTTTCAAAGCAATTATTGTTCCACAAGTTGAAACTCACAGATTGGAAAGAGCAAAAGAAATCAATGATAATTAAATTCCCTATAAACAGGGCCCGACCCTCTGGGGGCTGTAACACGCAACACTGTCCAGAAGTCGAGTCTTGTTACAGAACAAACATACAGCTCGTTTTCGGGGAGTGGACCAGACCAAATCAATCTTTCTGTTGCCAGCCTTTGTTAACTTCTAAGTCTCATTTTCAGGGGGAAGAGAGGGGCCTGTGTGTTGGAAAGAGGCTGCGGGCACTGACCAGACAACTGGCAAGTGGTGTGAACCGTCACTGTCCAGCCAAGACAGGACGTGGCCCTGTGGTGGTTGGAAAGTGGGGACTCTTGTGTCTCAGAGTGAGGCATGCATGGCGACCACGACACGTGCAGGGCCCCATGCGGCTGCCCTCCCCAGGGAGGGGGACACACACCAAACATCCAGGGCCAAAGGGTGACCCCAAGCTTGGTGTGGCCAGAGTATAGGAATCCTAAGAAGCTAGCTTCAAACCATGGCAAACTTATTCCCCACAGCTGCTGCTCGCAGACACATGCCAGGATGACCTCCTGACACCTGATCCAGCATTTCCCCGGTTTGCTTCATAGTCACCATCACCTGGCTCTCATTTAAAATGCCAACTCCCCGTCCCCTCCCTGGGCGGGGTCCCCAAAAGCCGGGTTGTCACCCTCAGCTGTTCTCCTGCCCGATGAAGGCCCAAGGGACCAAGGGCACCCGATCTGCTTCTCCTGGAGCCAGAATGCTAGGCCGTGGGCTTCGACCCCGGGCAAGTCATGGGGCATCTCTGAGCCTCGGGCTCCACATCTTTGAAATGGGGATGACACCTCCACTTGTTCTGAACACAAAAGATGACGGCTCTCACCCCCTGACGTGCTGTGTGGCTGCATCTCTGCAGGCAGAAGCCCAAGCATTGAGCGAGGTGGGGAGCAGACACGTGGTTTCCATCCAGGGCAGTGAAGGGGACCCGAGCGAATCCCTCAGGACGCCCCAAGCCCGGGTTGGGACCTGCATTTGCACGGAGCCCTTTTTCTTCTGAGACAGCCCCCTGCCTTAGGCGTCCCCAGCTCACTGCCTGGGTTAGGTCCTCCAAGGCCGTCAAAGATGAACAGACTTGGACTGGGTCGGGGTGAGCTGAGGCTTCCCCAGCAGACCACCCCTGGGGGCCTAGCTTCTGGCTGATCCTCCTCTGAGCCCCCTGCCCGGTTGACACCCCGGTAGCAGGTTGGACAGCTGCTTCCAGCCGTGCTCCTCTGTGGTCAGGCAGGAGCCTTCTGGAAGCCCGCCAGGCACCTCCTGCTTAATCTTTACAATATCCCAGGACACAGGGTGGCTGTGGACCAGGAGGGAGGGGCCCCGGGAGTGAGCTGACGCAAGCATGCTGGCTTCCACCTGCTGCCCTTCCCGTGGGTGGGACGGGGAGGGTCGCACCAGGAGCCTGCCTCCCCTGACTCAAACCGGCCGGCTCCTACCTGTACGGCTGCTCCCCGGTGTGCGTCCTCAGGTGTCTCGTGAGGTTTGCTGATCGGGGGAAGATCTTGCCACAGTACCTGGGGTGGAGAGTGTGGGGAGACTGTTAGGCATACTGCCCTTGACTTGGGAGCTGTTCCTCCAGCTCGGGGTCTAGGGCCTGAGGTCACACCTGGGGAGCAGGTGGCCAGGTGGCAGCATCCTGGATTTCTATCTCTCCTTCAGCCCTGGGGCCCAGCTGAGAAGGCTGATTGGCCTACTCCGGCCCGCTCAGGCTGTGAGCCCCCTAAACAGTATCTGAGCTCCAGAGCCCAGTGGTGGTCGAGCTGGCTCGGACTGGCTTGGACAGACCCGTGTAGCTGGGGACAGACATGGCACCTCTCTTCCCAGTGCAGGGCTTTCTGCTCACTCCCAGAGCTGTGGTTAAACATTGACCTGCACGCCTCAGCCTCAGGCCTCCTGAATTCCGACTGGCTGGGCCAAGGTTGCATTTTCTTGCACTCACATGAACATAGCTTCGTGGGGTCAGGGGAGGTCCCCCACACGTGCACACTTTCGGGGAATGACCTCAAGCTGATAATGGACATTTATTGCCTCTACGCTGTACTCGGTGATTGAGCACTTTTTCCTGGATGCGAAGGTTCATGGGCTGCAGTGTGGCACCTGCGGCCACCTCGCCAGGGCCGCCCCACCAGCCCTCAGAGGCTTGCAGTGTCTCACCTGCACGTGTATCGCTCCTTGCCCTTCCTGAGGATGGGGTCCGAGAGTGTCGGGGGCGGGGACCGGAAGTTGAAGGGGTGGTGGGGTAGGGGCTGCAGGGAGCTGCCCGAGTCCGCCTTCAGGGCCGCGAAGCTTTCCAGCTTCTCCGTCATGGTCTCGATGGCTGACATCTGTTGACATGAGAGCGGGAGAGGCTGTGGGACTCCCTTGGGCCGTGCTCTCTCTTGTAGAGCGTGGACGCAGCCCCCCAGGGGCATGGAGGGGTCCTGGATGACCGAGCACATCAGTGGGCCAGGCCAGGACAAGGCCATGTGGGACCTCACGCCATCACTGGAATGAGCGGTCTTCTGGTGTCATCTTGGCCATTGGGCTGGATTCTTTTGCTTTCTGTGGCCAGTCCTGCTCTTGTCTTTCCCTGGAAACCCCTTGCAGCGTAGGGTCTAGGCTGTGGGAGCTGGAACTGGCCTTCACCAGCCAGCCTCACTGCCTGGTTTGGTAGACACGAGTGACTACACATCTCCTTATTTGGAAACGAGCCAGCAGTGACCCACTTGCTTGACCCCTGGCCAGCACTCCTGGTTGGCTAGTTTGGGTAAAAGAATTTTATCTTTGAGTCTTGAATATGAAGATAGCTACCTGAATCTCAGGTGAAGACATGGACCACGGGCCTGGGGCACCACCACCACCTAGTGGCAATAAGCCATAACTGCAGGCAAAGCCCTAAAAAGGAATTCAACAGCTCGACTGGATGCCGCCAACCAAATGTTCAAAATGATAATGCCAATGTCACACGGCACAGTGCATCTGATGGATGAGAGGGGCTGCCTCTCTGCTCCTTGGGGATGCCAAGGACTTGCTCGGGGAGGAGAAGGGAACATGGCATCAGTTGTTTCCTCCAGGTGGGCAGAGTTCTGATCAGAATCCTAGAGTGTGCCTGTCCCTCAAGGCCTTGGGACTCGGGGCCCGGAGAGGGGACGGGGCTGATGAAGCTGCACAGGCCTCAGCAGTACCTCCCACGCTCTCCTTCTCTCCATGGAGGTGGGCTGTCCCCGGAGTGCCCGCTGTGCCAGTCCTCAGCTGGCTCTCCCTATACCTTTACTAAACAAATATTTACAGGAGCCTGTGTCACCTGGGAGACCCCAGAGGAAGGGATGGGGGGAGCGGGACAGAGCAGAAGGGCAGGCATGGTCCAAATGGGGATAGAGAGGGGAGGAAGAGCTTGTGTTTCTCCAACCGCCTTGATCACTGGGAGAAACTGGCCATGGTCACCATGGTGGACCCCAGGCAGCTAGCATCTGAAGAACAGGTACGAGTGGGCAAGGCGAGGGGGTGGAGGAGTGGCTGGCAGCAACATGCCAGGGCCACTCACTGAGGCTCGCTGCCTCTGAGCAAGGCTTAACGGCGTATATACTCAGAGGAGGTTACTTGCTCATTCACAGCAAAGCCTGGGCCACCAGTGAACAAACCCATCATGTCTCACTATGGGGGGTGTTCCAGCGAGCCCTGCCCCTCCACACCATCCAGGGCCCCGCCCTCACCTCCGTGAGGCTCTGTCCTCTAGGTACCCACTCAGAGGACTGCTGGTGGGACAGAGGGCTTTCTACTGATGCTACACAGAGGCCACAGCCATGCCAGCAGTAGAGATATTTTGCAATTTGGGGAACAACCGATTGGTTACAATAAAAACATCCAGAAAGGGGTTAATGAGTAGAAAATAGCCAAGGCAGCCCTGGGACCCTGGCCTGCCAACTGGGCCGCTGGCCAGCTCGGGCTAGGTGGCCGGCCTTCCTTCGGGCTTGGCCGTCCCTGTGGGGCAGCACGTTCCCTCCTCAGACACATGAGGCTCCCCGCTGTGGGCTGCCCTCCCCATCCCTGCTGATGGACAGATGGAAACTGTCATGTCCCTTGCCACTGTCTAGCCCCTCACTGGTCCCTCCATGGCCTGGTGCACAGACTGCTGTTCACTTGCCTGCAGGTCTCAGCTTTAGCCATAGCCTGGAAGGCCCTGGAACTCTCCACCACTCCAGACTCCCCAGGACCCCTAGAGATGATAAGCGGTCGCAGCTGGGCAGAAGGGCCTCACCCTGCAGCCCAGGGGGCTGCACACCTGCATCTTGGGCCTCAGAAGTGGAAGGCCCTGGCGGTGTTCTGCCTGTCACCTGACCAGTGCAGGCTGACATCTTCTATAGCTGTGACCCTGTACTTTGTAGAGACCATCAGTTATCAGGTGTTTTCTGCCCGAGTGATGGCTTGACTTTGGAGTGACTTCATCTCAGACCCCCACTCCCCTGCTCCAGGCCCAGGGGGCAGGCAGCGGGGGTGGCAGGGCCCAGGGAAGTGGGCCCTGGAGGGACAATGGGTGGCCGGCCCCCCCCTCCAGGCCTCTCTTCCTCAGGCCTGGGTGGGTCTCACCGAGGCTGCCCGCAGGTCCTGCCTGCCCGGCCCACTCCGCCCGATCAGATATTCCCGGCTGAGCTCTCCCACAAACACAAACACAGGATGCGCCTGGCTGGCTTGTCAGCTTTTTCCAGCCCATCCCGAGGAAAATCAGGGGAAGTTACTCGCCAAACTCCGAGGCCCCAGCGAAACAATGGGAGGTGCTAAGTTTAGCTGTGAACCTGGGCAGGGAGAGGGTTTCACAAACTGGGCTGTTTGTCCAAGGTGGGAATCACCAAGAAAGAGAACAATGGCCCGGTCTGGTGTCTGGGTTCGGGCCCGCCTACAGCTCAGCTCCAGGACCCTCGGGGAGAGAGGGGCAGCCTGTGGCTCCCGGGAGGGCACTGGGCCCCACACAGTGAGGACAGTGGGCACACAGGGCAGGGAATCGGGGAGACTCAGTGGGGCCCTGGGGCTCAGCCCTCACTTCTGCCACCCCTCTGTGCCCACCCCCAGGAGGATGTGGCCGGAGGGGCAGACCAAACACCTGCAGGCTTGGCAGGGTCCGTGTTATCTTTCCTAGACCCTGATTCTAGTCTTGGTGGACGGCCTGCCACCCTCTGTGGCCCTGGGGGACGGCGCCCCTCCAGCCCCCCACCTCCTGGGACCCTGTGCCCTCAACTCAGGTCCCCCTCCTTCTCTCCTGCTCCCCATCTCCTCATGCCCACTCTGTCCCCTCCTCACTCAGGCTCTTCCTCTCCTGGTCTTTTCTCATGAGCTCCCTCAAGGGCAGCACACCCCGGAAAGGCCTGCTCACGTCCACCCCTCGGGGCTGCGTCCCGAGTCTATTCACTTTATGTTTAAATTTCTTGCGTTCACTCCATCCTGCTCTGCCCTCAGCCCCACTCAGGTTCATTCCCCCTCCTAGAGCTGGTGCTGTGGGTCAGTGGGCCTCCCCACGGCCAGGGTCCTTGCTGCCTTTGAGGGACCCACGGGCTGCCTCCTGCCAAGGACCCCCCCCCCCCCCCCCGCTCACCTCCCCTGGCCTTTCTCATTCTCTCCAGCCTCACAGGCTCCTGTGGGGTCTGCAGGGAGAGAATCCTCTTGGATGGGGGAGCTGAGGCCCGGAGCGCCCAAGGGGCCGCCGTGCGCAAGGCCCGCCTCAGGAGTGTGGCTCTGCTTGGACAGAACCTTGGGGTTCCAGCCCCTCAAAGATCCCTGCACAGCCTGGGGCAGGCCAGAGCAGAGGGCCTCAGAGTGAGGGTCCTGAGGTGTGCCCCGCCAACCTGGCCCCTCTGGGTCTTACCTGGGGGTGGAAGAGCAGCGGGGATGGCCGCAGGTACTTCTCCTTCAGGACTCCCACGGGGTCTGTCACCTTCCGCTTCTCCACCCTGCTGGACAACAACACAGAGGGTTACGTACCCTGCGGAGTGGCCCAGCGCTGGGCAGGGAGGCGCCCCACTGGTCATGAGGTGTGGGGGCCTCGCCACGGTGGCCCAGCTTCTGGGGCTCCCCAGCTACCACGTCTTACCTGACGGCCGCGGCCAGGCCCACCTGCTCACCTAGGAGAGCCTCCGAGCCCGCTGCCCACCCCCACAGTCTCGCTCTGCTTCCCTCCCACGCTCCCCAGTGCCGTGCCCACTTCTGGACCCCTTCAGGTCCCCCATGTGCCCCCAGCCACCGTGCATGTGACAAACACTTAATGCCGGAGCCCAGAATCTTCTCTGAAGGCCCTGAGCGCACCAGCCTCTGCCCACTGGCCCGTCAGCCCCCAGGGGGTTACACAGTTGGGATCCCAGCTCGCCTGCAGCAGAACGCGGCGCACACGGGAGGCTGTTCCTTGTCCCCCCTGCCCTTGGCCGACTGGGCTGACCAGCGAGCGTGAGTGACCAGGAGGTTTCTGTCCTGGGGAAACAGCCAAGCAGGCTCTGCCTAACACTCGCGATGGCTGCCGAGATGACAGGTCTAGGACCTTCCCTCTGTGCTGGTGACAACTCTGTTCATCACAAAACCAGCAGAGGAGGTGGCCGGGCAGCGCCCAGAGATCCCTCCTCTCACTGTTTCCCAGCAACGCCTACCTCAGTCTCCCCGTGGGGGGTGAGCTTTACAAAGCACGATTTGTGAGCATTTCCCGGCGTCTCAGGCGCTTTGGGGACTGCTGTGCCTCTCTGCACACAGACACAGCCCCTCTGAACCAATCCTGGCCGGATGCTCCCGTGCCCTTTGCTCTCGGGCCTTGCTGGGCACCGTGCTCCCTTCACTCAGGCCTCCAGGGGACTGGCTGGGGCAGTGACCGGAGCAGGATTGGGGATGGCTGAAGGAGGACAGCACAGCCACCCAGGGGGCCAGAGGCAGGAGCATCCCCTGCAGGGTGAGGCCACAGGTCACCCCACGGAGACCCCGAGCCTGGTCCAGGAGGGGGAAGGCGGGAGATGTGGGAGGAGCCGGGGGGGGCACGTGTCGCACTTTGGGAAGATTCTCTCCCAGAGGAATAAAATAAAGGACCACACGTGTGGCCCCAGGAGGCGCGGCATCCACTGGGTGGGAAGTTGGCCGGGAGGGACCTCACTCTGCAGGCCTCCACCGAGGCCCATTCCAAGTGCGACCGTGTCAGATTCGGCCTTTCGAGGAGACACTGCAGGTTGGTGGGGCGGGACCAAGAGAAGGGGGGCCCTCGTGGGAGGAGGAGGGCCAGGTTTGGCTCCATCTCTTCTGCCTTTTTCTGAGTCATGTGGCAGCCCCACCGGGCTGGCTCCCGAGCAACCAAGGCCAGCTGACACGAGCTGACCCCAGCGGACACGGGGTCTCCGAGTTGCCTGGCTTATGTCACCACATAAACCACATTCCCACCTCATACCCAGCCCATCCTGCAAACGCAGCAGCCATGTCGGGGGGGGCGGGGGCAAGAGGGCCTGGAGGGCCAGGGAGGCCGACCGGGTGGTGTGAGAGGATGGAGGGCTGTGGGTACACGCTCAGGGTCACTCACGGGGGACGGCCTGTGGGGAGCTTCACTAGAGTCACTCTCAGGACCCACACTTGGAGAGAAGCCTTCACTCCGTGTGTTTATCTTGTGGGGTTGGGGTGGCAGGGAGACCACACAGAGCTCAGCCACACTGCAGCCTTTGCTAGTGTCTGCGTGCAAAGTCAGGGCGCAGGCAGCCCCTCCAGCAGGTGCTGGACCCTAAACTCTGAGGGTGAGAGCC
The DNA here is from genome assembly GCF_021613505.1 of Equus quagga. Lineage (NCBI taxonomy): Eukaryota > Metazoa > Chordata > Mammalia > Perissodactyla > Equidae > Equus > Equus quagga. The sequence continues at coordinate 46,754,594 of NC_060271.1, forward strand.
CAGGACACGCCGGGTCTCACATGAGCTCTGACAGGAGGGGGCCCTGCAGCTGGTTCTCAACTTCCTGCTCCCCCAGATTCCAGGAAAAGGCCCAAGACCCTCAACCAGGCCGCGAGCAGGGAGGAGAGGGGCTGGGGGAGGGGCGCACTGAGGGTCAAGTGCAGGGGCAGACGAGGGGTGGATGAGGGCCAAGAGGAGAGTGGGGACGGGCTGGACGGGGAGCTGGCGGAGGAGGGGGCTGGAGAAGCCGGGGAGGAGCAGGACGAGGTTAACTGAGACCCTCGCACGCCTGCTGGCTCCAACTCTGGGGGCCTGGCCGGAAGGTTCCGTCCCTCAGTCTCCAGTCACTCCCTCCCATCCTCTGCACGGGGGCAGCACGCCCCACAGGCGCCTCCTCCCTCACATCCCAGCTGTTTCCTGGCCTCGCCTGGGGTCCCGGAGATTCTTACGTTAACTGGCAAGTGTCTTCTGCGCTTTTTGATGGACGCATTTGCCCCAAAAAGTGGGAAGCCACCTTTGACAGATGAAGGCCACCCCTCTCTGCCGAGCCCCTAGCCCACCTTCTCAGACCATCTATGGACGGTGGATTTGTAAAAAAAACACCCAAACGGGGCATTTTCCTTGTTTTCCGTGGTGCCGACTCAGGACTGAGCAGGAAACAGATGGGCTGCAGACTCAGGCCGGCCAGGGCCCCGGTGTCGAGCGTGGAGAGCAGGGCCTGTGTGGGCATCCTGGGCCGGCAGGCAGAGCAGGAGGCTCGCCCACCTTCCCCGCCCTGGCAGCTCGGCCTGGCTCTGACATCACTCTCTCCCATGTGGACTTTCAGCAGGTGTGACCTCCTTACCCACATGCCCACCCCAGGCTGTGGCTGGCCCTGCAGGGAACAGCAAGCACTGGGGACCTCAAGGTGGCCACGTGCTCCTGTGCTCCCCACAAACCAGTGCCTTCACGCACACGCGAGTGCACAGGCCCTCCCTCACGTAGAGGCGTAGGCCTGTATGTGCTGCAACAGCCTGTGTTGGTTTCCTGGCACCTCCAGGCCCTCACGAGCACCCCCATGTGCACACCTCCAGGACGTGTGCTGGCAGGGTCTGACCCCTCCCGCCTAAGCAGCCTCTCTGATCTAACCCTGCCCAGACACTGGGGAGGGAGTTAGCCCACTCCTCCCCAGAAGGGCCGTCAGAGGCATGACACCAAGTGTTTGCAAACCTCCAAACCTGCCTCCTTCCTTCCTCCTCTCTTCTTCTGGGGACCAGTGGCTCCTTCTCTGATTTCCCCTGGGCCACCAGAAACCCCTAGTTGTGGCTCCGGGGAGCCGGGGCGGGGGTGTACAAGGGCAGCCACAGGGAAGCGGAGACACAGGGAGGTGGAGAGAGGCTCAGAGGAAAGAGCAAGGATCTGAGATGTGTGGGAGGCAGAGTCGGTCCAGAGAAGACAGCGGGAGGCAGTGGGAGGGCCTCTGGGGTGGGTTTGAGCGCAGGCTCCAGAGGTGCACAAGGCAGGGCATGGGGTAGCCCAGTGGATGTCAGCGAAAGGGAAGCGCGTATGTCCGGGAGGACCTACCCCAGCCTCCTAAGAGTGGCCCCCGCCTGGTGCCCACCCCAGGAATGGGCCAAGCCAGGAGTGTCTTCTGGAGCAGCAAGAACCTCCCGAGAGCTCAGGCACCCCCCTGAAGCCAGCAAAGGCAGAGGGACGAACCTTGGGGGAGCACAAGAGGGCAGCCTCTCCCACACACTGACCCTACGCAGCTCCCCAGCATGGCTGGCCCCTCTGGGAGGGCAGGTGAGGGCGGGGCATGTTAATACCTGTAGATGGGGTCCATGAAGAAGGGCGACGGCTTGGCGTAGTGCAGCGACGGCTGCTGGGGCAGCTGCGCCGGGCACACCTTGGGCAGCCCCTCACCGGCACCCAGCCTGCGCTCGCCATACACGTGGTTCTTGCGGGGCTCCCGGCCCCCTCCGTTCTGGCTGGCTCGGACGCGGCTGCCGATGCTCAGGTCCAGCGGCTGCTCCTCTCCAGATGCGGGCGCCGGGGGCACCTTGGGCACGGGCAGGATGGGCTTGGCCTCTTTTGGTTTGGTGGTGAGGTCAAAGGGGGACTCGGCACTGGGGCCGCCCACCTTGAGGGCATCGCGGGGTGACTTTGGCTCGGCCTTGACCAGCAAGTTGTGGGTGAGTGTGCGGTCCGTGAAGGGGTAGAGGGCGTGGGGGAAGTTGGGCAGGAGCTGGAAGGGGAACACGGAGTGGTAGGGCAGCGCGCCCAGCTTCTTCTCCTGCATGCCCACGAAGCCGGGCCCGAAGTACTTCTCCGCGATGGAGGCGATGGCCTTGATGGAGTCGCCCGCGGCCCCCGACGCCGTCAGCAGCTGTTCGTCGGGTGGCGGGAAGAAGGAGTGCTGGGAACAGAAGAGGGGCACCTCGCCCACGCTGTTCGGGGCCCCCGGGGGAGCTGTGCCGCCCCCACACTCGGCCTTGCCCTCGGCCGCCTTGCCCTTGGCCTTGGCCTTGTCGCGGTCGCTGTCCACGTCGCTGTCCAGGTCCGAGCCCGTCCCTGTGGTCGTGTCCAGGTCGGTCCCCGTCGTGGTGTTGACGTCCTCGAAGTCGCTGCCGTCCGACATGTCGCTGCTCCGGGTCTTGAGCTTCTCGGCGTATGAGTCCTCGAGGCGGCTCTCGAACTTCTCCTCGGGCCCCGAGGCTGCCGTGGCGCCCTGGCTGCTGTTGCCGACGGCGGAGACGAGGGGTAGGGCCGGGTTCCCCAGGGGGCTGGGGAGCTTGGCATCCTGGGTGTGGTTCAGGGGGCTCTTGAGCAGCGGTGTGGGAGGTAGCAGGGGCGGCCGGGGGTACAGGGACGGAGGGAAGATGCCCGGGAAGCCGGGGGTGAGCGCGGGGAACGCCGGGGGCGCTGCGGAGAAGGGCAGGCTCCCTGGGTGCGGCCTGGAGGGGAAGTACTCGTTGAAACCCAGGCCGGCGTGGTTGAGGTTGGGAGGGGGCTTGGCCTTGTCCATCATGGGGCTGGGGGTGAGGGGCAGGCCCGGGGCGAAGATGCCGCCTGGCGGGTAATGGTTCTTGCCCTCGCAGAAGCGCCGGTGCTTGTTGAGGGAGGAGGTAGTGCTGAACATCTGCCCACAGTCCTTGCACTTGATCTGCGTGCGGCAGTCGGCGTGCATCCGCTTGTGCCGGCACAGGTTGGAGAACTGCGTGTAGGATTTGTGGCAGACCTCACCTAAAACATCAGCAGAAAGCAAAGACGAACACGATATGAAATTAAGGGAAACTCTGTGGTTTCCGGGGAGCAGGATGAAGGGCGCTTCTGGCCTCGGTGACAGGAGCAGCCCCTGCTTGTGTGTGAGCATGTGTGTGTGTATATGAGTGTGCCTGCACATGTACATGCAAGTGTGTATATATGTGTGCCTGTATGTGCTTGCATGTGTGTATTTGGGCACACATGCATGTGTGTCTGCAGCCACACGTCTGTATGCATGAGTGTGTGCCGTGCATGTGTGTGCATGTGCAGCCAGTATATATGTGCTTGTACGTGTGTATGCGTGAACACATGCATGTGTGCATGTACTTGTGCTGGTGTATGCATGTGTGTGTGCATTTGCACTGTTGGTGCAACTGCGTTGTGCACGTGTGCACAAGTGTTTATGTGTGTGTGCGCACATCTGTATCCGTGTGCCTGCACGTGTGTGCACACATACACACGTGAGTGCACTCTACCCTGGCGCTGCCCTCTGATCACCAGCATGGATTGGCAAGGACCGTCTGTGCCTTCCCTGGGGTCCTTGGGCCAGCTTGGGCAGGTCTCACAGTGACTCAACCTTCTCTGTTGGAAAATGGGGTGCTGCCACTGCTGGCGCCCTCCTTCCCCAAGAGTGTCTGCAGTTTGGGGTCCAAGGTCTTCTGAAATCGCTCCCAGTGTTGGGTGACGCCATGGCATGCAGCCCCGTCTGCAGCTGCATCACCTCGCCTGGGACTCCGGCCCTACCTGCCTGCCCACTTGGTGACACTGTCCCCATAGGGGAGAGAGGAAAACACCAACCCCCCAGGGTATCTCCGGCTTTCTAAAGTTGAAAACGATCCCAACTCTCTCCCTCCTCTCTCTGTCCCAGGCCCTGCGACCCACACCCAGGAGACAGAGGCCTCTGGGGGACCAGCCCACTCGGGCTCTTCTCAGGGAGTGTGGGCTTTGGGAACACGCTCCTGGTGGTGCACGGTCACTGTCTGGGGGTGTCCTGAAGGTGGGGATGGAAGGGAAGCCCCAGTTGGGCTGTGCGGAGAGGCGCTGGTTCCAGGTTTGAGAAAAGTGACACTTCCCCAAATTGGGAGGCAGAGGCAGCAGGCTGCTCTGCTCCTGACAGGAGACAGCAGCGCCGGCCAGAGCCCAGCACCAGCACCCGAGGCCCAGCGGACCCCGTCTCGCCATTTTCCCAATGGCCTGTGGTGGAGTATCTGCAAATCGCCAGCTTTCTTTCTCCTCTTGTTTTTCTAACCAGAAAGTGAGGAACACACACACACATGCATGCATGCATGCACACACACCCTGCGTGTGTCTCTCTCTGCAGGACAATTTGCTTCCTAAACGCAGCCCCAGTGGAAACAATGATTTCAGCGTGGCTCTTGCTCACCACAAATCCTCAACTGCCTGATGTCACGCTATTCCAGCCAAGAGCTTTGGCCCTGAGATTATTGTGTTCTTTAATCACAATATCTATTTATATTAGCGGCTCTGCCTTCCTGGTCGTCTGGCATGGCGGGACGTTCTCAAGGCTGGGGGGAGAACGTGCTGCCTGATTTAACGGCATCTGCCCTTTCTGGGAGGTGCCAATGCAGAGGTGCTGCTCCCTGGGGATGGTCTATAAATACCCCCGTGGCTCTGCTAGCCTCCAGAGGGCTCTGTGACATACCCCCGGCCCCAGCAGGGCTCTGTCAGTGCCTTGTTGGTGGCCGCTGTCCTCCTGAGCTTGGAAACTGGCCGTGAGCAGGTCTCCTACCCCAGGCAGCTCCCAGGAGGGGCCTCCCAGGCCAGCAGCCAAGCCTGGGCACAGGGAACCTGGGAACCCTCCGTTCCCATCCACCTGCTCACATGATGGGTGGGGGGTTCCTGCAGAAATGCTGGGGCTACAGAGAGGCCTCTGGGAGACTGAGGTCCCGGGAGAGGCAAGTCCCAGACCTAGGATGGCTGACAGCTGGCTCAGAGCTGGCAAAGCGAGGTGGCTGCCTGCAGGGGCTGGGATAGGCCTGGGCAGCCCACAGCAAGCTGGACGTGGGGACCAGTGCCTGATGGAGGGTGCCGCCCAGGCCCTGCCAGGACCCACAGGGGCCCTGGCCAGTACTTGTCCCGGTCAGCAGTTTCTTTTCCTTGTAGGTTGTGTGTGGATGCACATTCCCCCACCACACACACACACACACACACATTCCAAAATTTCTGGAAAGTGCCCACAGGAGACTGCCTGCCTGTGCGCCCAGATACCCCACCTCCTCTCTCACATGCACACACTTGACCACCCTGGTCATCGAGGAGGGGGCACGGGAGCTTCTAGCCAGGTTTTGGTGCTGATCCACAGGTGCCGTGGGTGTGCACCCACATGCCGCCCAGGGGTGGATGCAGAGTCTGTGCACACTAGCGACTATCCGGCTTCAACTAGTTGGTGGCAACTGTGTGCCTCCAAGCGACTGCTCTCCTCTTAGAAGTGCCATGTGGGTACCCCCGCGCCCTGTGCGCAGTGCTCTCTCTCCAGGCCTCACCACAGCCCCCTCCCGTGGGCCACAGGATGCACAAGATCGTGCTTCATGTCTGACTTCTAGAATTTGTGCCACCCTCTCTGAACGAAATGTTCACACATGCAACCTGGCAAGCGCAGGTTTCTCTTTGGCTTTGCCCCTTAGCCAAAAGCCAAGGCCCCAAGGCGAGTGTGGAGCCCGGCAGCAGGCGGAGAGCGCTGGCCCCTGGCAAGGACCGGACCAGCTTGCCCCAAGCTCTCCACCTCCACAAGGGGAGGCTGTGCTGGCTGCGGGAACAGCGGGCTCAGATCCTTCCAGAGAACGGCAGCTCCTGGAACTCATGTGATCCACGCGATTCAGTGAGACTTCACACAGCTCGTGTGCATGCCCACAAGGCAAGAGCTCTTAAGCCTGCATGCAATTTTCCTGAGTCTCAGCTTAAAAACTCTGAGCTACTATCTGGTGCACACATACGCACCCCCTCCCATAGGGGGACTTGCTGGGATGCTCATCCCCGGAAAGTAGGACACCATGCACCTCCAGTGGCAAAGTCACGACCCCCAGCCCCACCGCCACCCAGCTTGCCTCCTCCCAGCTCCCCTCAGAGGGAGTGGGCCTTGCCCCTGGAGCCAGGCGGTGGGGCTGCCCACACCACTGCTCAGATGCTCTCTTTCCAGGGCCTGCAGGTGAAGGAGGTGGTGGGTGAGCAGAAAGACTGCCCTAGAGGAGGGGCCGACAGGCAGGGCTTTGCTTCCTCGCCTGGGGGAGCCAGTGACCCAGGTGGGTTATGGTCTGAGTCACTTCTAGGAGGACAGTTGGAACATTGGGCTGGGGGCAGTGGGCAGGAGGGGGGCACAGTCCCAGCTACCCAACAAAGACTTGACTGGCCAGTTGGCATGGCCTCTTTGGGGCAGGTGTCTGGCACCTGAACAGCCCCCGCATTGGTGAAGACACCCTGACCCAGTCCCCAGGCTCGCAGAGTCACCTGCTCTCGCACTGATGTGCTGGAGCCCAAGAGGCCCTGGTCCACGACCCGGGGTCAGGAGCCAGGCCCCTTGGGCTAGAACTCAGGCTCCGCAGCATGGCCTCCAGCGCCTGGTCACTTGTCTCTAAGCCTCAGTTTCCCTCTCTGTCAGCTGGAGATGGTGCAGCCCTGCTCTGTACGGTTCTGTAAGGATGCCGTGAGATAATGTGCGTGAAACGATGACTCAGCGCAACGCTGGTGTGAATGGCTTAGTGACAACGTTGGTGTGAAATGACTCAACACCACTTGTGTGACATGAGTTAGCACAATCTCGTGTGAATGATGACTCAGCGCAATGCTGGAGTGGAATGGTGACTCAGCACAATGCTAGGCAGAGAGGAACCTTCAGTGGCTTCCAAACCCACTGAAAATTGGGGTCGTGACCTTGCACTGGCCCACAAGGTGCCCGGGACCTGGGCCTTGTGATGTCTGACCCCTCTCCTCTTCCTTCTCCTCACTCAAGCCCTAAACCGATCCTGGCCTCAAGGCCTCTGTGCTGGAAGTCCCTTGTCCGGCGCCTCCTCCGCAGGCGCCCCCTCGGATCACTCCTGCTTGTCCTCAGAGGCTGGGCCATCCTGGCCTCCCATTGTATTCGCAGGGGCAGTGGCCCCCCACCCCACCCTGGGCCACCCCCTGGCACCTAGAGAGGCTCCTGCCCCCCAGGCTGAGGCCTGTCACATGTGCTGTTATCATTTATATGGCTTAGCCTCTGTCTTCTCCACTGGGGGGTAAGCTCCATGGGGACAGGGGCCCAGCAGCTTATGGCCAACCCCTGCCCCTGGACAGCGGTGAACACGCAGCCCCAGGTTCCCCAAAGGCTGTGAGGGTGAGCAGCGCTGGATGAACATGGGGCGGGGTGGGAATGGGACGGCGGGCCACTGGCTCCTGCAGGTCCTTCCCCACCACCCACTGCCACCTCTGGCCACTGGAGGGATAAGCGTGGGGACCAAGGCGGGTTGTAGGGGAAAGGGAGGCCAGACCAAGAGAGCCGAATCACAAAAGGAGAGGGTACAAGGAAGAGAAGGTGGCACCAGAGAGCAATGGGGCCGGGGCTTCACATGGCAGCAGGAGTGTTGGAACAAACAGGAGTCCTAGGGGCGGGCAAGAGGCTGAGGAGTCTGTCCTGTCCTGGGCCTGCCTCCAAGAGCGCCTGCCCCAGATGAGCGGCCCGGCTGGGGACGACTTACATATGAAAGGCTTGACGGTGCTGTGGATATGCTTGTGCTGCTTGAGGCCCGAGGATGTGGCGAAGGTCTTCCCGCAGTCGGGGCAGGCGTGCGCCCGCGCGCCCACGTGCTGGGAGCGGATGTGCCGCTGCAGGTTGCTGGGGTCCGTGAACACCTGGGGAGACGGACACTGTGGGCTCGCGTCGCCTCTGGCTGCCCTAACCAGGCAGTTCTGGTCGAGGGATGGGGCTCTCACTCGCCGTTCTGCTCCCTACACCGAGCCTGGCCAACCAGCTCTCTGCTGGAGCCATGACCCACCCGACAGCCCTAGGGGAGCCGCCCAGCCTCCCCTAGACTCTGATTCCTCAATAACAGTTCCCAGGAAAACTGTGGCTGCGAGGATGCTCAAGGCAGGAACACAGAAAGTGTTTTTAAGCTGAAGTGCCATGATATGGGATGGCTTGCGGGTGGGGAGGCTGACCCCTGCCAGCCTCACCTTCCACATGGGGGGGTGGGGCAGGGGGCAGGAGCCCTCCCTGGAGGGGAGTCAGGTCTGGTGCCGCTCAGGCCTCGTTCCTGCTGCATGGCCCAGCACACTTCCTCTCTTCCCGGGAAACAGAAGGAGCCGGATGACTCCCGGGCATCTCACTCGCTCTCCACCCTTCATCTGGATTTTTACAGCAGGGGCGAGGCAGGGGCGAGGCAGGCGCAGGCGGGCCGGTGAGCACGCGGAGCGGGGCTCACATACGTTAGTTACCTTCACGCAGTTTTCACATTCGAAGCGCTTGCCGCTGTCATGGGACATCTGGTGGCGGATGAGGTTGGACTTCCAGTTGAAGGCCTTGGGACACTGGTCACACTTGTACTCTCGCTCCTCTGTGTGCACGATCATGTGCTGCTCCAAGCTGTGCACAGAGGACGGGGGTCACCGTGGGGCCCACCACCCGGGAAGAGGGGCCCTGAACCCAGCACGGCCTATTCTCAGCAGCCCCTCGGAACCCCCACCAGGTCCTGCTGGGGGATCAGAGCGAGTCCTCGCAGCGTGTCTGCCCACCTCCTCTCTGGACGGGGCAAGGAGATGGAGGGGCAGAAACGGTCTTCCCACATCAGATGGGGAGGCAGCCGGTACCTGGACAGAAGCCGATGCCCAGAGAGGGCTCAGGCCCTTGTCCAAGACCACCCTGCAGGCAGCCAGAGGCAGGGCGGGACCACAACTCACTTCCCAGCGGCTCTTCAAGACAATCTGAACAGTGAAGCTAACCTTGGGCCTAAGAAAAAAGGAGTCTGGAAGCTTTTGACACTGCCATGAGCCCCAGGGTTGGGTGAGGCCTGGGAAACCCAAGGACACCGCCTGGCCAGGCCGAGAGCCCGCCACGCACACATGAAGGAGGTAGGCCGGGGTGGATGAGCCGGTCTCCAAATGAGATGTGATGGGGTGGGGAGGGCACAGCTGCCCGGGAGAGGCCGCGGCACTTGGATGAACGAGCAGCTCCTAATCCCCTCCTCTCGGGGGACAGCCCGCTTCTCCTCCTGTCCCAGGTATGACCGTTAATCTTCATGAAGAGAGCAGCAATACATCACGGCCCGTTAATTAGGGGCCCAGCCATCCATTAGATCAGAAACGCTTGGTTCCTGCGCAGCACAGATTGTATCTTTTTCCCTGTTGTTAATTGTGATTTATGTGTTTATGTAAAGAAAACACGGACCCTCTTGAACAGCGCTTACCGCCAAGGGCCTCAGTCAGGATTTGCCCAAACACTTATTTTCTCCGTCATCTGTTCAGGGTGGAGGGTTTCCCGTCCCCAGGGAAGCCGTGGGGGGATGGGCATCAGTTCCCCCAGTCCCACAGCCAGTTAGTGACCTGACGGGGTTTCACTCTGACTTTGTCAGGCTGTCCTGGAGGACGTTCTCGAAGGCAGGAGGAGGGACCCACACTGGAAAAGTGGTCACGGGTCCCTAGAGGACTGGGACCATGTGTCCTGGCTTCTCCCCACGAAGCCCAGGGGATCCCACCAGTCCCCAGGGCCCCAGATCCCAGGTCCTGAATCCTGCCGGGCCCTGGAATCCTGCCTGGCAGCTTGGGCCTGCTCTAGGCTGACCATGTCCAGTTGTCACACAGCTGGCCTGGCACTCTGTGTCCATGTCTGTGAAGTCTCCCTGGACAGACAGGTGCTGCCCATGGGGAGCAGAGGCTGGTGCCCGGGGTGGAGGGATAAGGGGACTCCTGGGTACCCCCTCCTGCTCCTGACCACTGTCTGAGAAGGAGTCACTCACGTGTCTGGAGGGCCAGGCCACTCCACGAGCCCCTGGGCAGCAGGGTGTTGCTGTCCCCCGTCCTTGTCTCGGACTTTACTGCAGAAGTAGCACTGGGGCTCGACCCCTGCACGTCTCGGGGTCTGGCCCTCATTTCTTGACTTCCCTCTAGTCTGTCCCCACAGCTCAGCCCTCACTGTGCAGAATGGCCAGGCCAGCGGTGTCTCAACAGGGCAACTTGTGGATCCTCCCGGGGTGGGGGGGCTCTGACCGGAGGCCTGGCCTTCACGGTCAGAGCTGGGAGCACTGTGGCCTCCAGCCGCCAGCTCATGGGCCTGCTCTGTCCCCAGCGCCAGATGAATGGGCCGGGGTACCTGCCCCTGAGGTGTGCCGCGCTCGAGGGGACCCTTGTCTCCAGCTGGCCCTGGAGTCCTCTGCGTCCAGCATGGACAGGGCTGAGGGATGAGGGCTGACCTCTGCCCTTCTCAGGCTCCCTCTGTGCTCCCAGGGCCGCTGACCCTGCTGTCCCAGACTGGCTCCTGGGGAGGGAGGAGGGAAGAGGAGCAGGCGGAGGGGAGGGGCAGCACCTGTACTTGTTCGGGAACATCCGCTCGCAGTCCTTGCACTCGTGGGCCTGCCCGTCGCTGCCCGTGCCGCCCACGCCCTCCGGCTTGAGCTCCTCGCCCAGGCCCTGGTAGAGCGTGGCCCCCACCGAGCTGCATGCGTACTTCTTGTGACGCCGCAGGTCCAGCTTGGACTGGAAGAGCTCATCACACATGTCACAGCGGAACGTGGGCTCCTCTGCAAGAAAGAGGACAGGAGGCGGGTGGGCGAGCCTGAGACCTGCCCCAGGGCCCAGGGCCGCGAGGGGGTGCGGGACACCGTGGGGCCTGCCTCCCCCACTGGCTGTTCCCCCTCCTGCTTCCTTCCTGCCCTCATCCCCGACCTAGGAGTGGCTGCCCAGAGGGTGTGGAGACCACAGGGACCCAGGTCTGCATCAAAAGAAACACTGAGAAACGCTGGGCCCCTCCCTGCGTCGAGGTCGTTGTGGGCTTGAGAAGGCCCCCACTCGGGAGCGGAGAAGGAAGCCAGGCCAAGTGCTTTGTTTATGAATTAGGAGAAAAAAGACGACAGAGCTCTAATGCATATCATAAATTATTGTCGTCAAGGTCAAACAAATTAAAAGAGGGGCAGCTATTACTAAGTTTACGAGGCGGCATCCTGACCACTGTGCCAAGCCAAACAATCAGCCCAGAGCTGTAAATTTCCTGGGGGGACGACCTCCGGGCCCCTCCCCAGGCCCCCCCCGCTGGCGGCCGCCTGACAGCAGCTCTTCCCCAGAGCGGGTCCCATCCCCGCCCGAGGTGGACCCCGGGTCCCTCTCAGGTCTGGAGAACACGTGCACTAAAGCTCTTGTGCAAATGAACTGAAAGGTGTGCATGTGTGTGCTTGTGAGCAAATGTGTGAATGCACGTGTGCTTCTTGTGCGTGGGTGTGCAACTGTGTGCGCATGGGTGTGAAGATCTGAGCCTACCTGCACCTGTGTCTATGTATCCTTGTGTGAATTTGTAGGCATTTTTGTGCCTCTACCCTCATGTTTGTGTTGGTGCGTTTATGTATTCACGTGTATGTGTGCACATGTGTGAATGTGCATGTGTGTTTCTGTATGTGGCTACAAGTGTGGAAAATTTGTGTTTGCATATCTTCACACTAGCACACATCTGTGGGCAAGTGTGCCTGAGTGTTTGGGCAGGTGTACATTTGCGCATTTTTGTGTGTTCATGTGTGTGCTTACTTTGCACATGTGAATGTTTCTGTGCACACGCGTGTGCACATTTGTGTGCTAGGTGAGCAATGCACAGAAATGTTAAGTATACATGTTCGTGTGCGTGGTTGACTGTGTTAGGTGTTGAGTGTGTGTATATGTGTGAATGCATGCACATCTGTGTGCAAATATGCACTTGTGTGCATTTGTGTGTCTGTGTAAATGTGTATGCAGTTGTGCATGCGTGAATATGTGTGTGTATTTGTGTGTCAATGTGCAAGTGTTACGTGATTGTACTTGTGTGCGTGTGTTAGTGTGTGCTTGTGTGAATGTGTGTGGGATGGTATGCACACATTTGTGTGCAAGAGTGAAGGTTTGTGAGTGTGGATGAGTGTGTGCACCTGTGACTGTGCGTTTGAGTGTGAGTATGTGTCTTTGTGTGCATGTGTTTCAGCGTGTGTGTGTGTGTGTGTGCACACGCACGAGGACCCCGCCCGGCACTGAGCACAGCCTTAATAACTTCGGATTGAATGCTGACCAACAGGACCTGACCTAAGGGGTGGAGGAGCCAAGGAGGTGGGGCGGTGGGGGGAAGGGGGACGGGGGCTGCCCCGGCCCCTCCTTGTGCCATAGAGACCACGGTAACTGTTTCCCAGTGCTAAGCAGAGGGTGGGCAGCTCTGCAGCCTGGGCACTGCGGGCTGGGGAGAGGGAGGGCCACCTCCCCGGGACCGGAAGCTTCCCCGAGCCTAAGGGCGGAGACACTGCTCCGGGTGTCTGGCCACACCCAGCATCCCCACTGGTGGGCACCCAGCACCCTCTGACGCCCAAGGGGACCTTTCTGTAGGAGCTGCTCTAGGTGCCCTTGGCCAAGCCCCCTGGGCGCTGGCCGACACCCTTGGATTCACAAGCACCGAATCACCAACTGTGACTTTTGTTCACGTCTTTGCCTGGGGACGTGTGCGGATGGGGCAGGCCCGGCAGGCTCCTGCGCTGGGCAGACGCAGCCTGAGGCCGGGCGTCCCCGCCAGCTCTCTGATGGGAGTCTGCTGTCAAGAAAGCGCTTGTTTGGAGAAAAACAAGAAGAGGAAGGGAAAAAACAGCTCGCACTCAGCGTCTGGGGAGTCAGGTTACAACACCCAGCCCTACTCTGGGGCCGTGAGTGGGTGCAGGGGCCTGAGCTTGGGCCTCCGGGACTTGGAAGGCTCCCTCCCGAACGTCTCCCCAGACGCTGGCCTTCTCGCCTCCTTCCAGTCCATTGTGCAGCCGGCCCACACAAACCACAGGACTCGGGGATGGAGGAGACAGAGAGGACGCCACACCAGGGACCCTTAAGCGAGCATTTGCAAACACAGTGGCCAGCAGGACCCTGGCATTCCCACCAACGGACAGAGTGGCTGGGCAGAAGGAACAGGGGCGAGGGGCCCCAAGGCCGACGGGAGAGCAAAGTCAGAGAAGATTCGAAAACAAAACCCATCAAGGCACAGGGCCGGCGCTCAGGTGCCAGGGTGGAGCCCCAAATATGATCCACGGGATGGGGGAGGTGGGCAGCGATGATGCACTTTACAGAATAACCAGCCGGCAAGTCCACGAAGCCTGCCTTTACAATAGAAACCGAGAACGCAAACCCTTTTCAGGAAAATGTCTACTGTGAAATAGTGTGACTAATAACGTGAATGCCCGAGGTCTGAGGAGCCTCCACATGGCTGGCACTGTCCTGAGAACTTTACAGTATTCTCACATCTAAGCCTCTCGACAATGCATGCACACGCAGGGGGACTATTTTTACGTCCTCTTCATAATTGGTAAACTGAGGCTGGAAGACACTGAGTCACCTGCCTGGAGCACTGAGTGGAAGTGGCAGAGCCGTGGAACTGGAGCCTTTGTACTGTGGGGTCCCCAGGAAACGGGCGGTGGAGCCCCGACTTCCCACTGCGGGTGTGAGAAATGCACCGTGCGTGGTGTGGATTTCCTTTCTAGCCGAGGGCCGAGAGTCCCATTTCAGAGCAGAGCTGGATGCACAGACCCCACAAAACTGCTCTTGCGGGTTTATTCTGACGTCCTGGGCTGGAATGAGGCTGAGGTGGAGCCCTCCCACGGCATCATGATTAAGTTAGAAATGCAATTTGTATTTTAGTCTTTCTGGACCAAACTAAGAACAACCACAGAAGTCGAAATTTGAAAACAAAGACAAGAAAAAATGCCAACCCCACCCATCCAATAACACTGACCAACTTATTTTTCCAGTTTTGATGTGAAATTTGGATTTGGAATGAAAATTCAGCCTGATTTTTCACTCTGACGGCATTCGAGGGTGCCTTGGAGGAGATGGAACCAACCGTGGAGATAAATGTCACCCTCTTCCTCCGTTCCCCGTCCCACCATGGACCCGGGTTTACCCTGATCGGAGGACAGAGCTGGGGACAGGACGAATCTAAGCCTTGCCCACTCCTGCTGGGGTGTGGACAGGTGTTCCTGCGGACTTCCAGGCAGGTAAGGCTGGCACTGAACACACACCTGGGGCACGCTGGATGCGGGCAGCAAGGACACGCACAGCCCACGTGGTTTTCATTTTCCCAGCACAAGCCATTCCATTTTAAAGAAATACTAAAAGAGTATGTTACATCCTGGTTATATTCTGTTACATTATATTATATTGTGTTATATCATATTATATTATATTATCTGTCTGTCTCACGTGCTTTATACACAATACACTACATCCTCTTGACCTTTTTTGGAGAGGGGAAAAGTTAATCATTTTGAGCCTTTCTCAAAAGAAAAGCATATTTGAATGGAAATGATTTTCTTTATTTTCTTCGAAGAGCAAGAAGTTCTCCTGAAAGAGAAATCTTTCCCCTCTCCATTGAAAGAGTAAAAACGAAATAAAAAGTCGCTGGAACTAATGAGTCTGAAAGTGGCTTCCCCTGCTCTGAACCACTTATTGGAACACTGGACCTGCATTTCTTTACAAAGCTGCAGGCTGGAAAGAGCGTTTGCAGCCCCAGAGGGGCAGGACCCGGGCTCTCTCTCCCCAGCGAGCTGGCAAACCAGGGCCTCGTTTCTTCCACGACACCTGAACACTGTCCCCGGCAAAGCCCCCTGCCCCCAACAAGGGCACGAAAAATTGTGAATCAAGCTGAATCCTCTCCACGGGAATCCGGTGGGGGCACGCAGGGGGCCGGGGGTGGGGCAGAGCCCTCTCTTCTACCCAAACCAAACTAGACCAACGCGTGGCAGCCCACGTCTCGTTTGTCAAATCTGCACACCTCGCTCGTCCGTCTGAAGTTCCATCAGCAACTCTTCACGGCAGAGCAGGGATGTAAGAGGAAAATAAATCAGTGCCTAATGGCTTCCGAGAGCTGAGGGGGACACAATTATGTGGCATCTACATGCTAATCTACCAGACTGGAGGCTCAGGAGCGCTCAAGAGCCACTCCAAATTCCTGCCGTGATAAGGGGCCGACGCATTCAGCCGGGGCCGGGATAAAAGATTTTTTATGATAATTATCTTAGTGAGGAACATTTTTGCATTTTCTTTCTGTGTGAGTCAGAGTTTAACTGGGGCGGGGGGTGGCTGTCGGGGGGCAGAAGAACGATCTTGACAGCAAAGTGCGTGGAAGTCAAACACTTGCTCTTGGACTATTGTGTGTGGAAGGCAATTAGCCCACAAACGTTGGCTACGTTATCAGGAAAACGCAGACCCAGGTTACTTAGGACCCGGGGTCGGAGGCGAAATTGGAACCAAGGTTTTTAAAACCTTTTGGAAGAAAGAAATTTCGTTACAGAAATGAAACAGCCTCGCTGAGCTCTCTCCTTGAGTTGAGTGGGTTTATGTTTCCGAGTTCTCGTGTGTTATCTAAGATTCATAGGTCTTTTCAACAATTATTTTAAGGAAAATGAGACCATCCCCTGTTACCCAGACTCAGCCATTTATTTTTCTTTTCTTGACGGTCTAATTAAAACCAAACTTTAGACAAGAGCACGGATGGGACCCAGCTCATAAAATCGTGCTTCTGTGGTGAATGCCTTTGGAACATGAACTATGGCTGCATCAGAGAGGACCCTCAATGCTAGGCCACGCCCGGGGACCAAAAGGGTCAATTAAGGCAGAAATCTCTGTGTTGACTCTCGGAGGCTTCCTGCTAACTCTGATGCCCAGCTCCCTGGCCCAGCCAAGGCCACTCCATGCCATGACATTAGAGTGGCTCCTTAGAGAAACTTGCTGTTAGTGGCATTAAGCATTCATCCTTGGCATGTTGGAGGGGAGGGAAAGCAAGACAGGAAGGGAAAAATCAGCCACCCCCCTTCCTTCAGCGCGAGCAGAATTGTTAGCTTCGGACACAGCTAGAAGGGGAGACTACTTTTCTGTCCACTTGTGGGTCTCGTTCAAAGACGCCATCTGCTCAGCAGCGGCACCCAGGTGGTTAAAGGGCCAACCCTCTGTTGCTAATGCAGCGTGCCTCGAACCAACTTTCCTCTGCCACTCACAACTGTTCCAGAATCCCCAAGCGAATGGGCACATTGCTTCACAACGTGGATGAAGGAAAAGAAATGTGTATTTCAGAAATCCGAGCCTATTTGAGACTGGAGTGTTCTCAAGACCCTTTGAGAAGGACGTGGGTGTGGACGCACAAGGAAGAGAAGCACGTCTACTGGACAAAGACCAGGGATGAATCCTGTGGAAAGGGCATTCAGAGCGCTTCCCACAGTCCTGGTGGAAGAGCTCCGATGCACCATACCACTATGAGACCCACCCGCAGGCTTACATTTTCCCTCTCACCAAGTAAATTTTCCCTCTCACTAAGTAAATTTTCCCTTAACATTTCTCTTGGGCTTTTGGCTGCTAACTACAGATGGGTATTACCTTCCACGACGTGTATGCCGTCTTGGCCCTCTAGTAAACGAGAGGGAAACTTCTCCCGTGGCACAGAGCTCTAGGGCACCAATGTCTCGAACCCACAAAACTGTTTTTTTTTTTTTTTTAACTAGTGGGAAGAGCAAAAGATGCTGCTGCTACTGATAATAAGACAGTTTTTAAGAATCCCCCAGGACTCGACCGCTACAAAGATATAAGGCAACACGACATCCATTCACCCATGTGGTCTGAGGGTCTATCTTGAAGTCAGGGGGCAGCTCATGGAACCCAAGGAACGGGAAAGAGAAGTGTTTCGGTTGAGAGGGGACGCTGGTTCTACCCGCAGGGGGTCTGAGCAGGGCCATGGGAAGTAGCTCAGGGATGTTTGGCCCCCCGCATGTGGCATGAAGGGATGGGAGGCCTTGGGAGCTCCTGGGCCTCTGCTCCTGAGGGTGGGGGCTTACCATCCAGATTGGGGGGCACCGTCCCCAGCGAGTAGGCACCTTCCTTCACATGCACCAGCAGCTCTTCTCCTGGCTCAATGTCCTTAATGACTTTATAATAAATCTAGGATGGAGAAACCAGAGAGAAAGGGTGAGCGCAGCCGTCCTTGTTGCTCTGAAAGCCGCGTTGTGCACGCCCAGCCCACAGGCCGCTTGACCTGCCTTGTGATTGCTGCTAAGGGGCTCCCCTCGGAAGTTTGCAGAATATGCTCAAAATGACTACAGGCCCTTTTAAATTGGTGTTATCCAGTTTTTAGATACTGGTATAGGGGATGCAAAATTAAATCGGCAAGGATTAGCCCAAAGTCCCCAAGCAGGGTGTGTCCCAGAGGGATGGACTGGGGACAGCGGCTCTCTCCAAGAGCCCGGCCTGGGTTGGTTCTCAGGTTCCTTTTGTCGATGTGTATGTGAGACACCCCTTGCCATTCTGGGTGGGGGGCTTGGGGTCTAGAGGGTGAATCTGAATGTTTATGAAAGAGGCCATGAACTCAGAGAGAGGTCCCCGGGGCCAGGACACCAGGCTGTGAGTCTCACATGAGCGTGGGTGCCATCCTCAGGGGGAGGCAGAGGGGACTGTGTGCCTGCAGCAGGCTTGGTGCCAGCGGCAGTTGGGGGCCTGCGATGGGGACACCCCTGAAAGCAGGGAGGAGCGGGGAGGGGCTGAGGGTGGGTTCTGCAGCCTGGAACAGGCTCTGAGGTCTAGGGAGTTAAATTTGGAAGATCCGGCCTCAATACTCTGAGCGGCACCATAGCTTGCCCACGTGTCTCCTGAAAAAGGAGCGTCTGCATTGGAGGTGGTGGCCAAGATCTAGAAAACTCCAGCAACTCAGAGGGTCAGCAGGGCAGGGGCCATCTGGGATGGAGCCCAGGGAACAGGCTGCAAAGTTCTGGGAGACTTTGGGACAGAACTGGGGCCTTCCTTGCTTTTGCCACATCTTGCCTAGGACCCCCCCCTGCACTCTCTGGAGACCAGAGACACAGATCCTCCAGGTGGGGGGGGGGGGCACCCACTCCACACGTGAGCAGGGCTGACACCAGGGAATCCTGCATCTTAAACCTGGAAAGGTCAGACTGTGGGGTGCCTCTCTCTCAGGCCAGTCCACTGCCAACCACTCCGGCACATGGGTGTTTGGGTCTCTATTGGGTTAACAAAAACCAAGGAGCTTCCAGGAGCCTGAAGCTCCGGCCACAGGACTGGCTGGGAGGCCAGAGAAAGACCCAAGACAAATTCATCTACCCTGGGAGACCCCGGGGGGCTGAGGCTTCTCCAGGCCGTTCCCCCTCCGCAGTCCTCCAGAGTCATCCTCCTCACGGAAGGCCTAGTGGTCAAGGGTCAGGTCAGGCTTCCCAGCAGCAGCTGGACATGCTCCCGACTGAGCTGGGCACACAGCTTGCCCACCTCCTGTGCCCCCCCAAACATCTGGAAGACTGAGCTCTCCTCCTCTCCCCAGGCCCGGTCCAGTTGTGGACTCCCTCACATGCCACCAGCCCCTACTAACTCTGAACGATACCAACGAACTCTCAAAAGACACAGAAAGCCACAGCGTCTCCAATGCCCACTTGGATGTTATTCCCAGGACTCCAGGACAGCGGAAAACACAGCAGAAAAATGCGCACAGGCATGTAGACCTTAGTAATGTGCAAAGTTTCTTTTCCCTGTACTCGTTTGCAATTTTACTTGGCAATTATTCTCAGGTATGTCGCTAAAATAATGAAAGATTTTAAAACGGGGAATAGAAACTGGACCATATTAACATCTGTAATCAAGCCAATTGTTATTAAGATCTCAGTTTTGTATCATTTTACCTAAAAACTCACACAGTGGCTGAATAATTGTTTTTAAAAAAATCAGATGAGCCACTGTATTGCAAAATCGGACCCAAAGTGCATCTGACGCTCTGACAAAGCCCGGATGACCGCGGAGCCGTCCGGGGACGGTGAGTCATGGGTTATTAATACGCGAGGACAACCGCACTTCATCTGGCAGCGAGCGACCGCATCCAGCAAGCGCATGCTTAGTGCCCGCCCGCGCCACCAGCGCCCGCGGGCCGCCGCTCCATGTGCGCAGGCTGGGGAAAGAAGGGTCCGACTGCGGCCGGAGTGGCGGTGGCTTCTGCGGGTCCCCGTTAGAGGGCAATGTGGACCCGCCCGCAGCGTCCCTCCCGGGCTGCGCCCCGCGCCCCCGCCCCGCGAGGCCGGCGGCGCGCTCTGACCTGGCGTCCCCGGCTCCGCGCACGGCTCCGAGGCGGCCGCGTCCTCCCGCGGGCCGGGCTGCTGGGCTCCCGTTCCAGCCCGGCTGGCGGGCACAGGGCGCGGCCCTCCCGCCTCGGCCTCCCCGTCCTCTGCGCCCCTCAAGGCCGCTGGCCTTCCTTCTCCGACCCCCTCCAAGGTCCACACGGCCTCCCAGGACCCCCACCCCCCGGAGTGCCACCGGCTCTTCCGAGACACCCCGCCTCGGCTCCTAGGGCCGCCGGACGCTCTCCTTCAAGCCCCTCCAAGGGCCGCCAGACCTCCTGGAACCCGCACTCCGAGGCTGCCCGGGTCCCCCCCCCCCCCCCACGCCCCCCCAGCTCCGACGGCTCCCCGACCTCCTGGGACCTCTCCACACTCCACCTCGCTGCAAGGGCTGCCGGACTCCTCCTCCTACGCCCTCTGAGAACTCCTGGCCTCTCGGGGGACCCTCCCCGCGGACGCGGACGCAGCCCCCGGAGCTGCCGCGGGAGGGTCTAGCACGCTGGGCCGAGGGGAGTAGGTTTGTGCGCCCCGGGCGCCCCCTCCCCTGCCCGGGACCCACAGGACGGCCGCCCCCTCCCAGGCCCGGGACCCACAAGACGGCTGCCCCGGGCGTCCCCTCCCCGGCCCGGGACCCACAGGACGGCCGCCCCGGGCGCCCCCTCCCCGGCCTGGGACCCACAGGACGGCCGCCCCCGGGCGCCTGGCGGGGGCACGAGCGCAGGACAGGAGGGCGGCGGGCCGGCAGCGGTGGCCCCCTGGACTTTGAGCCGTAGACGGTATTAATCGCTATTAGTGCTAATCGCAAGGCCCCGGGGCGGGGCCGGGGGGTGTGCCCGACCTGCCTCCACCTGGAGGAGGGGGCGAGGCGTGCGGTGGAATCGCCGCAAACGTTCGCAAACTCGGCTGGCCCCGCGTTCGCCAGGGCGCGGAGGTCCTCCGGGCCGGCCGTGGTCCACACGACAGCGGCCGCGTTTTCAGGCCCGTTTCCAACGGCACAAAGGCCTTATCAGCGGCCGCGCGTTGAGAAAGCCGCCGTTCCTGGTCCGCGGGGTCGGGCGACTTCCCGGGACAAAGGGCGTGCTTCGGTGGGAGCTGCTGAGGCCTGAGGCGGTACAAACCGTGCATTTACTGTCCCCAGCCGGGCCCCTTCCGTTCGAGCCTGTAATAAATTATTATTGCAGCCCCTTACACATTCCTGAAGTCGGTTTATAACCTTCCTTTCATTGTGTGCCGCTGTTCGAACACATTCAGACCCGAAGGCCAAGTTGGCATCGTGGATACGCTGAGCCTTGAGTTTTGAGGAGAGGGGAGAGACAAGTCCGTTCCTCAAGGAAAAAGAGAGCTCGTCTCTGATGCCCTTGCGTCCCCAGGCTCAGCTGCAGGAAAGGAGCCCAGAACAGGCATTTACTTAAGTGACAGCATGGAAGTCCTTGCACCCTTTCTGAACAGCTGCATCCCCTGCACTACTCAAACTGTCCCAGGCTGTGGGTGTTGTGCTGGCAAGGCTGAGCTGGAATTTTCCCTCTGGTTTCAGGATCTGAGGGTGAGGAAATGCCACAACAGCTGAGTTTACTAGCCTCATAAATGTCTGCTCCGCACAGCTTTAAAAATAAGGCTGCCAAACAGACGGGTCTGAAGTTAAACCCTCGTTTCAACATCTCAGGTTCTCTTTGTAGTGACCATGACTTCAGTGGACATGGGTGAACAGCCCCAAAAACAGCTCCTCAGAGTTACAACTGCATTTGCCGTTTTCTTGCCCTTTTACGGCTCTCCAGACACACAGAGGTGCTCCATCCATGTAGATGAAGGAGCCGTGGGACAAATCAATGACAAACGTTCTCAACAAAAGGAAGAGAAAGTGCCTGAGAAAAGCTGGATTTAGCACAGGCCATGTTCGTTTAGACGGAGACTTTTATAAAAATGAACATTCCCCCCCCCCCCCACAATATTCTTAAAGATAGCAATATTTAAAAATTATAATGGCTGCCAGTTTCGGATTTTTCTTCTTAGGGTTCTTTATGTTTGTTGATTTTGTTTTTTAATATCAAATCAATTCACAAGGAAAGATGCTATTTTGGAAAACGAAGGTTTAAGTTCCACAATTTGCATTCCTACTTACTCTTAGAAATTTAAGATTTAAATAGATGAAAAACTCCATCCCCGTGACCCTGGAACAAACGGTTTTCTCAAAAACACGAAAGTGATCAAGTGAACCGGACTGCTTCTTTTCCCCGTTTTACTGGTTTGAGAAACTTTAAAGGAGTGTTTGAGTAAAATATGTGAAATATCTTTCCGGGTGCTGATCTTTAAAAACATCGCTCTCTCTCCATCCTGGATTTGGAATTCAATTGTGCTTGATTTGTGAAGGCTCTTGGTACTGTGCGTGAGGGGCTTTTCACAAAAGAGAAGCACCGCGAGGGGAATTTGAATTTCTCTAAGATGGTTGCTGACAAGTAAATTCGCCCGGTCTGCCTCTTGCTTGTCCTTTTGAGAAAGGATGTTGGTCTGAGGGTTATCCCTGGGGATTTTTTGTCTCTTGGGGGATCCCCAAAGAGGCTTGGCGGGTCCCAGTCTGCCTCATTGCTTCAAGGACTCGGGAAGTGTCACTGTTTATCTTCACTACTTGCTGTCCCCAAGCTGCGGGCCATCTCTCTCCGGGAAAGTCTGTGGACTCTGGAACCCTGAGACTGGCTGAAGGGTTGTGCATTTGGAGTTTAAAAAACAACCTAGCTGATGTTCCAGGATCCAGCAGCGACAGCGTGGAGCTGCTGAGGGTTCGGGCAGAGGTCCTTATTTCTCTCTGCCCTTGTCTGTTGCTTCACTGCGGGAACCTTCCTCTGGCCTGCTCTGGTTGCCTTCTTTTTTCAGAGCTGGGCAGAAGCAGGGGACAGCGGTTCTGGAGTTGGTACCGTCCGCAGGCCCCAGGGACAAGCTGGCACTCCTTTCCTCTGGCCGAAAGAGGAGAAGGCTCGTTCCCCATGGCATTTGCCCCCTTCCTCTCTTCCCAAATGTGGCTGAAGCAACTTGTGCTTAAATCTTTCCGTTTTGCTGCTATAGATTCTGTCACCTTCTAGCAGCTCAAATTAAAAAAAAATTCTTTATACTTATCTCTTTCTTAGTTGTACGGTTTGGATCTGGATATTATTTATACACATATATAAATATAAATTACTGGTCACAGTTAAATTGTCTTCATCATTCTTAAATGGCTTCTTCTAATAAAGTATCTCATTTGGTCAAGAAGGAAAAGAATATAAATTCTGACAAATGATTGTAGCCAGTATTGTGACGGCGTGGTTGAATTTGTATCTTGTTCTTTGCCAAAAAGAGGGCCAGTTTGCTCCCAAGAGGGCACTGTAAAATGCGACGGCTTTCTGGCTCAAAACAAATTTGACGTATTTTTAAGTCTTTTGTAAACCGGTGAAGAAATGCTAAAACGAATCCCCTGCCCATCTCATGTCCCAAGGGAAAATTGTATCTAATTGGAAGCTACCATTTAAACCGGCCAATTCACTTAGAATTTTAATTTAAAAGCTTGTGAGGAATGAAAGCAGAGGGAATAAGGAACCGTCCCCGCGACGTGTCAGAGCAGGGTGGCGGATGTCTGTGCCCTTCATTTAAAGCCCCAGCCCTGGCAGATCTGGCAGGTCACAGCCCTGACGGACAGAGGGGTCCACATGGGGCCCAGGAAAAGGAAGCAGAAGGAACACGTCCTGCGCCCGCGGCCGCGCCTTGGCCCGGGAAGCACCAGGTTTTCATTAGGAACAAGCGTTGGCCTCATCGACATGGCGCTGCGTGGTTATCAGTCTGCTGATCTGCTCACGAAATGCCTTTGCTTAACACGCTCGGCCAAGATCAGCCTCTGTCTGCTTCCACTTTGGGGAGACCGGCCCTCTGCTCAGGCTGAGTCCCGCACTCTGCCCGCGGAATGTGCTGGTGGGTGCAGGTTTTCCTGACACCCGGCCAGCCCTGGAGGGCAGCGTGAACCCGCAGCCTCTCTGAGGTGCATACCGGGGGGGGGGGTGGTGTCTGCAGCCCCAAGTCATGCTCCCCAACATGTGTGTGACCCCAGCATCATGTCACACCATCCTCAGCCTCACTGGCCACGTGCCATCCTGCCACCGACATCCTTGCCCTGTTGGGGGACGTGGGGCCGAGAGAAAGAGCCGCACTGTGAACTGGCCTCTTCCCACCTCCGCTTCCTCCACCAGGCACTTTATCCCCAAGCTCTTGTTTTCCTTCTCAACATTCAAACAAATCCAGGAACAGAGTCTGTGTCTCCCGAAACATTTCAAACCAACGCATTCACTCCTAATTGCAGAAAGTACCACCCTGGCATGATCTGAGTGTCTGAGTTCCCGAAAAGGAAAAGCAGGAGACGGCGGCAAGGAGGGCCGGGGGGCCGCCACCCGAAGTGAGCTGAGTCCCGTGGGCTCCTCCCTGCCCTCCGCTCAGGCTGAGCTGTGGGAAGGTAAATCAAGGCACCCCAGGCTCTACGGCCATGATCTGACCATCCCCCCAAAACCCCAGAGCAAGACTGGGTCCACCCAGCTGTCTGCAGTGGACGCTTTCCTCCTAGTAGCTGGGCCGCCCTAAAGCCTGTGTTGCCTCTGTGGACCATCTGTGGGCTCCACGCGTGTAGCAAACCACAGTTACCTTTTAGGGGATGGGGCCGGGGCCAGGAGGAAATTCATGGCCCATCTTGGCCTCTGCTGCCCTGGGCTCCCCGATCTGGAGCCATGGGGAGGAGGGTGGAGGCAGGTGCTGGAGGAGCGGGCAGAGTGACAGGCTGGTCACCCCTCTGCGAGGTCTGCTGGGGCAGAAAACCCTCAGAGCCACAGGGCACCAAGAGGGGGTCTCGCAGCGCAGATGAGAACCCAGAGACAGGGCCATGAGCGCAGCACTGCATTCCCATGGCCATGGAGGTGACCCAGTCTGTGGAAAAGACAGCCCAGTTCACATGGAACTGGAGGTGCCGCTGCCTAGGAAGGAGGGCCGTCAGGGCCTCCGTGACTGCCCTTCCACGGCTAGGAGGCAGCACGCTGGGGTCCTCCGGGGAACCTGATGGACATTTGCTGAATTCTTTCAAGCCCTGGGGTTCACTTTTTATCACATCCATCTTCTCTTGCCCCAAATTGCTGCAGAAGAGCACATGTGCCTGTCCCAGGGCACGCTGGGTGAGGCTGGGAGGGGGGCACGTGGCCAGCAGTCTGGCTCCAAGGAGAACGAGGCCTGGCTAGACGGACAGAGTCGTCCTTGTGCTGTGCTGCCAGCGTCTGGGCTCCCCGAGTGCCCGCGACATGAGCTGGAGAGCCGCCAGCTGCTCAGAGCCCCCACGGCTGGGCGGGTTGCATCTGTTCCCAGGGCCCATCTGGACGCACCATGCGGGCCACCCGTAAAGGCCGTGACAGGCTGAGGTTGATGACAGTCCCTGACCTCCAAGCCCCATGGATGTGTGGGTCTCTCCGAAGACACAGGAACATCTGGGAGCCCAGGCTGTTCGGAGCGCCCCTCCTCCACTCCTCGAGGGAGCTGGGGCTTCAGGAACTCCCTCTCTGGGACCCCGACTCTGTTCCTGCCCGGTCCCTCTGTCTTCTGGAAATTGGGGCTAAGGTCATGTGCCTTGAACTTCAAGACAACATTAGTGCTCTTCTGACTTAAATGACTTTCCTCCTGAATCCCATCTGGCAAACTTGAAACTGTTTTATGGGTCTCAGATCTTCAATCTGGATCCCCTCCTCTCCGCGCCCGTGCTGGGCTGGGAGGAGGGGTGTGTGTGTGCGGGTGAGAGAGAAAAAGGGAAATTGTTCCCTTAAGTGTGTTTGTGTGTGTTTGCGTGTGGGTGTGGGGGTGTCCATAAGTGCCAGGAAATCCTGGTAGAAACTCTTGGGATTATAGAAATCTGAGAAACCCCATTAATAGCGTGTAATGTTTCCTTTTCAAAGAGAAGCCTGTCTTCAGATATCTTTGTTGTATTATTAATATTTCAGGGAAGTTTTTATTCCAGCTCCATGTAGAGTCGCGTCGGTGGCTTTGCAGCATCCGCGTTTCCAGCGGTCAGGACCGGGAACGAAAATGCTTTCTGCTGAGGCCGGTGGCCTTCCCAACGAGAGAGAGCAAGTCCGTTTTTGGGAGACTGTTTAAAAAATAGCTTGAAATCTCTTATATCCCGTTCAAAAAAGCATTTCTAAAAGTCACTTCATTCAAGCAACAAATATTGAGAGTCTCTGAGTATGTAAGAGCAGTTTTTCATATTATTATTACAGTTTAAAGTTATGAGCATTATTTTTCAAAGGAAAATACGTCTCACCAATTGCTCCCTTTTCTTTGCTACCTGAAATGCAAAGTCGAGATTTGATTTTTTAAAGATTGGCCCTGAGCTAACATCTGTTGCCAATCTTCTTTTTTCTTCTTCTTCTCCTCCCCAAAGCCCCCCAGTATGCAGTTGTATATTCTAGTCGTAGGTCCCTCTGGCTGTGCTATGTGGGATGTGGCCTCAGCATGGCCTGATAGCAGTGCCCAGGATCTGAACCGGTGACACCCTGGGCCGCTGAAGCGGAGCGCGCAAACTCAACCACCGGGACATGGGCCACCCTGCAAAGTTGGGTTTTAGAAGGAGAAGCTGGGTGTCTGACGACTTCCCCGGTGCCGCCCGGCCTGGTGCCGACCGGCCAGCCACTCTTGCCTCTCGGTGGCTCACGCTCTCCTGTGTGTTTCGGAGGCCACGGCCACACAGTTGATTATGTTCAGACGGGGGACTTAGCGGGCATGTTGGCTGGAATCTCGGCTGGTCTGCAACACCAGGAATCACCCGCTGCGGGCGCAGGGCTCCTGTCTCCTCAGAGGGTCAAGGGGTTGACAGGCCCCAGGTGGAAGAATTTCCCTTTTTTGGGCCATTTCGGTGTTGCTTTTGCTCAAATGCACATCTCAAGTTCCCCATGAGTTTCTGAACTAAAGTGGGGATAATTAATCCCCACAGGAGGCTGTGTTGGAGAGAAACGTCCAGTAGGCGAGGAGAGTTGGAGGGAGTTTTGATGGCACGTTGGGTTTAAGTGATAGAGCCAGCAACGTTTCTGCCTGTAGGATGGAGCTTGGCAACAGGACAGCGTCGGCCGGTGGGAGTGGGTTAAACGAAATGGAATGAACGAGAGTTAAAAATTTATTATTCCATCTCAGCAGAAAGTATTTCTGTCCCCTGGTCCTGACGACGGAAAGAGAGTTTGCTGCAAAGCGGACCATTCCATTTGGGCTGAGATAAAGGCTTCCCTGAGATATTAGTAATGAAACGAAGATGCTTGAAGACGGGCTTCTCTTGGAGAAGACTCTACGTCTCATTTGCTTTTTCAAAAGCTTGTCCCATAAAGATATCTCTGTTACTGCTTAAATTTGGTTCATACAGTCTAACAAACGTTTATTTCTTAAATAAAAAATCTGGCTCTTTCGTTACTCTATTCCGTGTCTGACAAAAGAGCAGTCCTGGGCCCGGGTCCCAGGCATTCCTTCTACTGCCCCTCGGCTCCCAAACACACAACCAGGGACACACGCTCTCTACAAGAAAAGCGCACTGCCAGGGCTGTCTGTGCTGGAAACCCGGCTCTCCTTCACTTACGTTTCACTCTCATCTGGAAGAAGGGAAAGTGTCTTTTAAGGTTCTCTCCTAATTTTCATGATCATTCCTTTTGCTTTCTTTCTGCAATATTTTTTGCAATCAGAAATAAAAGTTACTTTCAAACTTTTGGGTTCTAACTAACAGCAGCAGACGTCCCGCTAGCAGAGGCAGACTCGAGCTTCACCGTGTCCGGCACCCGCAGGTGTCCGGGGAGGACTGCTCGGTCCAGCTGAGCCCCACGGCCGAGAAGGATGCAGATGGTGGAGAGCCGCCCGGCAGCTTATGGGGGTCCTAGGGACCTCCCTGGTGTGCGCTGTCTGCGTTTCTTAATGAGAAACTGTTTCTCTAAAGTCAAGAGCCTCGAGCCGATGTTAATGGTTTGCACAGGCGACGCGAGAATGTACCCTTTGTCATGTGGTCTCCGCAAACATTTTTGAAAGCAATGGAATCCTTTTTGCAAGTGAAATCTCAGGCATAACTCCAAGATACTACAGGCAAAAGCAAAGTGCTCTGATGGAAAGGGTTGGGCTCCCCAGGAACCCAGTGCTCTGGGAACACAGAACGAAAATGTTGCCGGAGGAGCCTGGCCCAGGAGCATGAGGAGTCTCCGGGGTCCACTTGCAAACTTGTAATTAAAGACATCGACTGAGAGCTCCCAGTGCTGGGGACGTGTTGCCTTCTTGGTGGACGGAAACTCCGCATGGCATCCCGCATCCTGATCAGCTCATGGGTGTGGACACCTGCCACGAGGACCGAGAGCCAGTGATGCCTGCATCCCTGGGGTGGCACAGATGTGCTGTAGTGAGCGAGGCTCAGGCGTGCCAAAGGAGGTCCTTGGCCCCCGGGGGTCTGGCAGCAGAAGCAAAGGTTATCCTTGGCCCTGGTGAGGCCTGGGGCTGAAGTCAGGACCACATAGCTCAGGAAAAATATCAGTCGGCTCGCCCACAGGGCCAGGATTTTGTGCCAAAACAAGGCCAGTACCCTCTGCAGGCTGCCCAGGCTGCCATAGCGATTCCTGGGGGCTCTGGGCAGCTGGGGCCGCACTTCAGCCTTCCAGACAGCCAGCACTGACCCTTCCGGACAGCTTGGTCAAACAGAGTCATTTAGACACGATTCTCAAGCGGCTAGGTCCAGTTCTCCACTTCTCTCGTGGGAGTGGCGTTTGTAGGGAATGTGGACCTCTGCAGTTTCGGATCCCGCCTGCTCCGGCTCCCTTCTTTCACGCAAGCCCTCATCTTTTGGCTCTCAAGCCCAGTCAGCCTTGGGCGAGGCCGCTGACCGCAGGCTTCGATGGAGCATTAGTGGGGTGTCACTGAGCTCCCGGAAACTCAGTGTTGGCCAAGTGTCAAATAGCCGCCCCCAGTGCAGGACCGGGCTTGGCAAAGTGCTCGGCAGAGATGCAGCTGACCCTTCACCTTGACACCCCCACTCCCATCCGTCTCAGTGCCAAGGCCCCCAGGACAACTCCAAGGGCAGATATCCCCCGTGTGCAAACCCTGGACCTACCTGCTCGTTGATCTGACACATGGTGAGGTTCTGGTCATCGCAGGAGCATGCCACACGGATGTACTTGAGCCAGCTGCCAGCCCCGGCCTGATTAGCATCCACGCAGAACTTCTCACTGCCCAGGTCTTCGGAGATCTGCCCGGCAAGACAGAAAACCAAGAAGAGTCAGAGACATCCTGTGTGCTGGTCAGCACTCTCTGCATTCGCCCAACGAGAAACCCAGCTGTCTGTGCTCAGAGCAGGAAGGCAATTCAGCATCTGGACAACAGCCCAGCCGCTGGGCATCTGCGGGGCCCTGGCCCCCCCCGCCCACCCCCGCCCGGGAGCCTCCTGGAGCCCTGTGGAGAGGGGGAAGGATGGCCCTTCCTTTTCTCACCGAGCAGATCGCTGCCCTGGCCCGGCAGTAAAAAGTGCCACCAGAGATGCAAAAGTCCCCCAGTAGAGCCGCCCCAAGTGTGACAAAGCAGAGGCCACTTGAGTCTCAGAATAGAGCCTCTGCTAAGGAGAGTTGGGGCGCTGGGCTGGAGAACACCTTCTTGAAGGTAAAGGTGTTGTGGGGTGTGTGGCTGCATACGAGCCTGGGTGTGAGTGTGCACATGAGCGTGCATGTGCGAGCATGTATGCGTGTGTGCACACTCACCCCAGCGTGCACATCACCCTGAAAGTAAGAAAAACATTTAATTTTCTTAAAAGTGGAAAGTTTCCATTTGACACTCAGAAACAGGCAGACGCCCAGCCTCTCTTAGCGCCCTCGGAGGCCACGTGGCTCTTGACTGGCGTTAGTTACTTTGTTGTTGCTGTCGTTTTCTGAACCCCTGACTCACACAAGCTGGGAGCTTCTGAGGGTGTGCACTCTGAGCGGGCTGTTTATGAGGACACCTGACTGCTGTCCCCTGCTGAGAGGGGGACTCCCTTAGGCCTGCTGGGCCCTGAGGGGGAGGCCGTAGGTGGAGTCCCTCCCATCCTCCCGCCTGCCCTGTTCAGTGCCTGCTGGGGGCTCTGAATCCAGAACGGTGGAAGCCGGCAGCACCTTAGGCGAGCTTCCTGGGCAGCCCAGCCCCGGCGCTGAGGGGTAGGGGATGGCGGGGGGGGCGCTGAGGTCACCACCACACTGAGGTCCTGGAGTAGGAAGGGTATCCAGGTGGTCACGTATGTCTGGTGGGCAAGGTGTCCAGGTGAGCAGGGTGCCCTGGTGGGCAGGGGCGTCTAGGTGAGTAAATCTGTCTAGGTGGGCAGGAGAGTCCTGGCAGGCAGGTGTGTCCTAGTGCGCAGGGGTGTCCTGGTGAACAGGTGTGTCCAGGTGGGCAGGTATGTCTGGATGGGCAGGTGAATCTTGGTGGGCAGGTGTGTCCTGGTGAGCAGGGGTGATGGAAGCAAAGTGTCAGAAGGACCCGCCGAAGTCAGGGCACCATGGCTCCTATTCCCTGGAGGGTCTCCTGAGTGCCCTGTCACCAAGTGTGAGGACCTGGGAAGGGAGGGAGGCTATCCCTGGAAGCCTGGAGCAGGCTACTTCTGGCTGGAGAATCACGGTGCTTTGTGAACAGTGCAGGTGCTCTGCAAACGTCCACGGACACTTTTTAATTGGCCAGGAGCCCTGCCTTGCCTCCAAGTCAGGGAGGAAACGAGGGTTCAGGAGGCAGCTGCTTTGCTGCGAGATGTGCAGAACCTGCCTCAGTCCGTCTGGGCATCCACACCCTGTGGCGCCCTGAAACCCCTCCGGGAGCCCATGGCAGCCCCTCCCAGAAACGACAAGTCTCTAGACGCGCTGAGGCTCCACTTAGCTGACCCCTCTGGAGGCTGATGTGGAACAGGGCTGTGAGCTAAGGGGCCTCGGTTCAGAGAATTCTTCATTTTGGGGGGACTCTAACCAAATGGGCCTAATTCTGAAAGAGAAGATAGAGACCCGAGGGCCTGGGCAGGATGGAGACGAGAGACGGGCAGGTGGGGAGGGAGGGACAACATGGCAGCAGAGGAACTCTCTGTCCTAGCCAGCCCGTCCTCAGCCACTCAGAATGCCAGACCCTCAGAATGCTGGGGGAAGGGGGCACGGCCTGCCCTGTGCTGGCTCCAGGGGGCCACTGGGCTGGCTGATGGGGGTGGGGAGGAGCGCAGCCCCACGTGGGAGAAGCCCCTCCCCAGGCACTAACCTCTCACCTCTGCACCCCAACTGCAGGAAACCCACCAAAGAAACCCACCAAGCAAACCCTGTGGTTAGTGGTCCCGTGACTCGATGAGGCAGCCTCGCCAGCCACCTTCCTCTGTCACAGGGAGGGAGTGAAGCCGACGAGCCTGACGGACCCCACCCCACCCCACTGGCGGGGCCAGAGCTCCCTGTGGTCCCCACCTCACAGCATCTGCACAGATGGGTGCTGGCGGGGGTTGGTCTCTGTGTCTGTGTCTGTTGGCCTGTCTCTCTGGGTCTCTCCCCCTCACCACCCGCCACCCCCACGGCCCCGTCTGGGACTGGTGATGATGGTAAAGGATGCTGTGAGCCATCACAGCCTCCCCTCCCCGCCACCAGCTTCTCCTGGGGACTAGTTGTTGACTCAAGGGTGCTGCCTCACCATGACAGGCTTGGGGCCTGTCTCCCCAAGAAACTCCTGGAAGAAGAATCTAACTAACTAACTAAACTAACTAACTAACTAACTAATTAACTAACTATCTAACTACTGTTTTGAGTGCTTGGAAGCTCCCCTTCATCCAGTTTGCACATATGTGTGTGTATGAGTGTGTGCACGTGTGTGTGCGTGTGTGTGTGTATCGGGGTGCAACTCGGGGGGTCGTGGGGAGCAGTCAGTTGTGCTTTGGGAAAGGACAAATCAGCCCCACGAGGAAGTGGCCCTGAGGCAGCCGGCAGGGCTCGACCACCCTGTGAACCACCCGCTTCCCTCCCGCTCGGGGGCATCGCCCGTCTGAACCGGTCTCCACCACCGTCTTCCCCGGCCCGCCCTCCCCTCTCCCGTCCTCACACTTCCCCAGGTGGCCGGGGCCGGCGGCAGAATGTCCTGGGTGCAGGTTTCAAATGTGGACATGGCGGCCCCGGGCTGAGCCCTGGAGGCAGATTCTCTGAGGGGCTGGACTCTGTATTCTGCCTTGTAGACTTGCTCCCCAAGGGCCTCTGTCTCCCACAGCGAGGGGAGCTCCATGCACATGCTGGGGCGGTCCTCTGCTGTCCCTTTTCTCTCTGTCACCCTAGAGAGCATGCCTGACCTTTTAGGTAATCAAAGGACTTGTTCTGGGGGGGATGAGGAGATGTACAGGAGGCTGAACACAGTGGCGGCCTGCCACCCTCTCTTTCCTGGAGCTTCTGCGTCATCACAGGACAGCTGGAAGGTTCCAGGCTCATCCCATCCAACCCCACACTGGAGCCCCTCCTTCTGGCACTCCCGTGGGCAGGGCCCCCACAGCGCGCTCCCAGACAGCCTGGTCTACCGTTAATCTTATTTCATCACGGGGAATCACTTTTGGATGGGAAGACCCTCCTTCCGGTAACTTCCCCCCTTCGTCTGCATAGAACAAGCCTCTCTCTTTTCCCCACGACTGCCCTGCAGGTGTGTGAATGTAGCCCATGTTCTTCCAAGCATTCCCGTGCCAGGGTAAACATCTCCAGTTCTCTCAAGTGTGTCTGAACATGGAGACGGCTGATCGCTCACCCACAAGAGACACTGTCCTGGGCCCTCCTGCCTGTCCCCGTCCCTCCCGGGTCCAGGGCCTAGGGCTTGGAGGCCATAAATCCTCAGTGACCTCTTGCCTGGCTCTGGCTGTCCTCCCACTCCTCGGCCAGCAGCCTCTCCTTCCTGGCCAATCCTGGGAAACGTCCCTCCTCCTCGACCCAGGAGACCTGGTCACCCAACTTCTGACCATTTGGACGGTCAAGGGGTGGGAGTTACTTTCTGGTGGCCCAGGAGGTGAGAGGAGATCCCTTCTCCCTGGTGGACACCCTGGCTGGGTTTCTGGGCTGATGGCGGTTTTGGTTAACTCCTTCCTTCCAAAGAGACTCAAACTCCACCTCTGAGATGTGTCAGGTGAACTGCTGACTCCTTTCTCCAAGGAGGACAGAAGCAGCTGTGTCAGGGGCCCTGAACTAGTAGCAGATGCACTGGGAGAGGGCTGAGCCTGCGTCTGTCATCATGGCCGGGCGATGGGGGCCTCACTTGGGCCCACCTGTGCACACCTGAATGATGGAGTGGGAGGGGCCGGAGGCTCAGAAGCTGCTGCTTTTCTGTTTCAGACCAGGGGAATGCTCCCAGGGGTGGCCATGGGCCCATGCTTCTGGCCAGGTGGGCAGGACGTTGCAGGCCTGGCTTCTTGTCTGGGGAGTGGACGAGCCTGTGCCATTTCTGACTCCAGAAAGGGAGAAACAGGCTGCAGACATTTGCCTCCTCCCGCCTCCTTTCCTTTCAGGTCTCTGCTCTCCTCCTGGGACATGTGCATGGCCGAGCCGGGGCCTTTGGGAACCTCAAACCATGAGCCCGCATGGACTCAGGTCTCTTTGTGCCAGTGTCGCCCCTTACTTGTTACTGTGGACCCCTGGGGCACGTGCTGTCATTGCCCCATTTTACAGGACAGGAGATGGAGGACCCAGGAGCAGGGCTGCTCCCAGCCCAGGCTGCCCCACTCCTGACAGCCGTGCTGTCAGCTGCCGCCCTGCACGTCGCGCGGTCCAGAGCCAGGTCAAGGGCCAGAAGGAGGGCCTCCATGCTGGTTCCAAGAACCGCGGGATTCTGTACACTTGAATCCAGAAAACAGGTTCCTCTCCCCCGGCTTTTGGAGTGAGACTTTCCAACGCCATAAAGACGGGTCAAGGTCCTTCCCTCCCCAGCTCAGCAGGTCCTGAGGCCTGGTTTGGTCTGTGGCTCAGAGCCCTGGCCCCAGGAGGCCAATACAATTAGAAGTAGGTGGGGGAGGAACGACTGACCTGCACAGCGCCCGTCCCGGGCTGTGTGCACAGTTCTGCTCAGGGCACGAACGAGGGAGGGAGCGAGGGAAGGAAGGAGGAGGCCGCCCAGCCCCCTGCGTCTCCTACAGGCCGGCTTAGCAGGCAGAGGGCTCAAGGCTGGGTCTCTCTCCAGATCTGAAGTCTGCTCCCCTGCCTGACCCCACTCCCAAGCCTGGCTCAGGGCTGCTTGGAGCTGAGTCTTGGGAATCCCAGAGCGTCGGAAGGAAGCTGCCCTCCTGCCCACTCTCCCCTACTTGGGCTTGCAGGCCTCCCTGCCCCTCGTCACCCTGCCAGCTCCCCGGCTTGTAAATCCCCCTGTCAGAAATGCTGAGTTATGAAGCAAAGGGATGAAGAATTCTCTGAGCCTTGACAATTTTTTCTACCCATCGTTTGAGGTTTCCTGCACTTCTCGTTTGTGGGCTCTGCTGGGCTGGTGCGCTCCCGTTAATGGGCACAGCCAGCCGCGGGCCTGTCCGGGGTGTGCACGCAGGCCCAACGCCGAGGCATCTGTCGTCAGCTCGCCTAATGGATTCCAAGTGAGCAGGAGGGGGCGGCCCTGGAGTCTCCCCCTCGGCCCTGCGCCTGCGGCTGTAACTCGGCTCCCCAGAAGCCTGGGTACGGCGTCCACCTATGATAGTGGGTGGGAACGGGGCGGGGAGCGGTCTCGCCTCACCCTGGTCCCTTCTTTAAGGACCCACGAGCTGACCCAGAGCCACAGGCCCTGGCCACAAAGCTGGAGGCCTCTTCTGTCTGTAGGCACACGTACATGCACACGCACACACACTGTGGTTACAATTTATGGCATCCATGAGGAGCTGGAACAGAAAGTCTATTCTTGTGACGGAAGGAGGCGGGCGAAAGGCATTCTGGAAACACCTCTGTCTGGGTGTGGACACGGAGCCTGGACGAGCTCATAAATCCCTGTCCCGACTCTCGTTATGGGGCTCGGTGGTGATATGACCAAGCACCGGGGAGAAATGTGGCTGGCGCGATGGGGTCACACTGCTGCCAGGCAGACAGGAGTCCTGGCGGGAGGGTCACAGCCTTTGGGCCCTACCTGCTTAGGCTGAGAGGGAGGTGGTGGAGGGCAGCGGGGAGGCAGGGGGAGGAAGTGAGGGGTACGGAAAGGGGAAGGGAGGGGGGAGGGAAAGGGGGAGGGGAGGGAGGGAGAGAGAGAAAACAGAGTCAAGAGGGAGGTGACGGGGAGGGGGCTAGTTCTAGGAAACAGGAGTAACTCACGGAGCTGGTCCTCCAAGGTGGAGGCCAGCCTGTCTTCTAAGCTCAGGAAGAGAGAGGGATGGAGAGAGCGGTGTTTTCTGGGGCTTGTGCCAGAAAGAAGCTGAGTGGGGGCTCCTAGGACGCCCCAGCTGACCGTGGTCTCCACTGGACTTTTAGGGCCGCGGTGTGGGTGTTGTGGGGGGATGAGGGCCAGAGCCTGTTGGTCTCAGAGACTGAAGGGCACAGCCCAGGATGGGGATGCTGCAAGAGGAAGCCGGGAGCCCAATGGGGGAGACTCTGAGGCCACAGCAAGGCCGATGCCTCAAGTTCACGCCTGGAGGCCTGTTCCTGTGTTGGCCCCCAGTGGAGCCTCTCGGCTCAGAGCCAGACCCCAGACAGCACGCTCCCCAGTGTTCTGGAGCCACAGAGATCTTCGAAGATCTGAGGAAAGCCATGAACCAAAAGGTGTTCAGACATCCCAATGTCACTCCAACTCCCAGTGTCCTTAGACCCTCTCCCCCAAAATATGCAGACACCTGGGTGCCATGGAGCCTCCTGGGGTTCACAGATCATCGCGCACAAAATACCCAGACCCTCGGGAGCCGCGGCGCTCCTGGGGTGCGCAGCCCTGGGTGCCAGGCGGGACCCAGACGACAGCGCCGCTCCCAGCTGCTGGGGTTCCCGCTGAGCTCTCACTCCTTCTCTGTCCCCTCCTCCCCTTCCACCTGATTCTTGCTTTCCTTCTCCCTTTTGTTTTTTTCCTCCTCGAGGTCGGGGTTACACACAAGGGGGGCAACTCTCCCAGCAGCGTCTGCGCACTTTGCAGAAAACTGGGGTGTAAGATGCAGCAAAGCTGAGTTTGGGGCTGATGTCGTGCGTCCTGAGGCCTCTCCAGGTCCCGGGCTGGTCAACAGCACACAGGGACGTGAAGAGAGGCAGACCCAGGCCGTGGGGCCGTCCACGCTGCCTGTGCAGGACCCAGGTCACTGGCCTTGGTGGGAGCCGATCGCAACCTCACTCCAGGGGCGTCCCCGAACTCTGGGCCTGAGTGGGGTGTTTAGGGGCTGGGCTTCCTCCCAAGCACATGTCTCGTCCACACGGCAAGTCTACACTTTGTCTCATTGGCCATGGGCTGTCGGCAGACCCCTCAGAAATAAACAGGCAAATTCGTGACCCAAACTAGTGCTCTTTAGTCTACAGGGAAATGAATGAACCACAGACTCCGTCAGATACAGCAACCCCTCAGGGTGTCGGCAATGGAGGGGTCTGTTGAAACCTTAGGACCAGTGGCTGAGACATCTCTAGGGGCAGCCCATGAGGAGGGTGGGGAGCCTCACAAAGGGGTGAGCATTCCGTCACTGAGCAAATTCGAGGAGGTCTTGGTGGCCATCCCTCCAGGGTGCTCTGAAAGGGGGCTGGACTCTCTGAACCATAGGTGCCTTTCTGGCCTCCAAATTGCAGAATTGTCACTTTGATAACATGAAGGTTATCTGGAGTTCTGCCTCATTTTCCCCTTTGGAACTAAAAAGCCTCTCTCCTGCTTTGTGGCTGGGCGGAGGCCCACGGCTCCCTGCACACAGGAGCACTGTGAGGAACGTCGATTTGTCCTCGGTAGGTTGTTGAAGACATGCAGAACGGAGCTCCGGGCCCACCCCTGGGAACGCTCGAGTGTGCGCATGCTGTGGGGACATATTTCTGGCCACGGGCTGCGGGCACCTGCTGCTTCCCTGGCCAGTGGCACCTGCCCATCTGCTCTTCAGACACATGCCAGCCGGGGGCTCTGCCCACCACAGGACAACGAGGGTCCTGGTCAGAGCGGGCCCTTTCCTAGGTCACCTGGGTGGGCAGGAAGGACAGACCCCTGGTCCATTGGGAATCTGCGGTGGGTGCCCCAGGACCCCCAAAGGGACAAAGCAGCCTTGGCAGTGAGTGGGAGAGGGGACTCAGGAAACAGGCTCCGTCCTGTGTGCCTCCCTTCAAGACCCCGTCTGTCCACCTGTGTGTTTGGAGTTTCTTGGGGTGCCCCAAAGAGCAAGCCCCCGGTCACCGCAGAGAGCCCAGGGCCCGGCCTCAGCCCCAGCAGGAGAGGGTCCTCCTCACAGACCAGGGGTGCGCGGCTGAGCCAGGGGCTGAGGGGCGGGGGGCCAGGGACCCTCCGTCTGTGGGGTGGCCGGCTGCTGCAGCCACTCCCAGCGGACATGCGTGTCTGCAGACAGCATCACTGGGGGCAGGGGACGGCACACGTTGTTTCTCTGGAGATGCTGTTTTTAAACTGAACTTCTGTCCTGGGGAACCCCGTTTATGGACGCGCCCTCTTTAAAGGGGTGCTGCGTTGTGGTCGAATGGGAAGTTCTCCCTGCCGGTGAGTGCCCGCGGCAGCTGCTAGCTCGCCGGCTTCGGCTGGGGGCAGGTGGAGAGGGCCTTGTCTAGAGGAGGCAGGCAGCCCTCTATCTTAGGGGGGACGTCACGGGAGCAGCAAGAATGAGAGACTCCGCCAGTCGCCCCCAGGAGGCAGCTGGGACCCCAGGATCTGGCCCCGGCGCTCCTGACACATGCCCAGTGCTAACACCATCCCACATCCTCACAGGGAAGGCAGGTATGTCACCAGTGGGGCCCGCCTCAGGTGACAGTGATGGCACAGTCATGTCCTCCTAGCCAAGCCCAGGACACCAGGGTGGGTCACACGCCACCGAGAGTTCCAAGTAAAAGCAAGTGGGATGGCTTGTTGACAGCAGCTCCCGGGGCAGCTGGGCCTGGGCTCTGCTCCGCCCTCTTCCTGCGGATGGTCTGGGTGGGAGACATCCCAGGACTGGCCTGATGTCACCGTGGAGATGCCTGTGTTGGGCTCCCTCCTGGCTGAAATCTCCTGTGTCTCTCAGTGCAGGACAAGTGGGTGCTTCACACCCCGCCAGGCTGAGTCCTGAGCCCCCGGCTGTGCTGACCACCAGGCCCCGTGAACCTGTGCCGGTCCTGCCTGCAGGGACGACCACTGGAAGCGAGCGGAACCATCACACCAGGTCGACCCAACCCACTTCTGTGGCCTTTCTGGGGCATCTCTCACAAGCACCAAGACCGGATTTCAGCTGCTGTGTGGACAACAGGGTCAAAGCAAAGGTTTCGGGCTGGCCCTGAGCCTGCCAAGCAAAGCAAGCAACTGCAGACTCAGGGCTTCCCTTCCACCTGAGCCCCGAGGAGATGGCTGCACACATGGCCGGCCACTTGCCAGAGTGGGTCCCTGGAGAAGTTTCTGACCTCACATAATCCAGGTGTAAGTGGGTGTAAATGCTCTGCCCTCCGTGTCCCCGCTGCCCGGCACCGTGGTGGGGGGATGGAGACCCAGCTTGAGGGTGCCCACATACAGAAGTACGGTCCCACCGGGGGCTCCCAGCAAACTCCAGCAAGGAGGGGCCCAGGCCGGCCCCACCCCAGCCTCATGGGGGTTCGGCTCCTTGTCGGGTGGAAACGTCCACTTCCGGTCTTGCTGCTTTGTTTGGACCGGAGGCCGACCAGAGGTGCTCAGGGAAGGGCAGAGTTGTGAAAAGCCACCAAAGTGCCAACACCCGGGACAGTTGGGACAGGTAAAGGCTGTGGGTGCAGAGAAGCCCCCCAAATCCTGGCCTGGCTTGTGAAGTCCCCGCAGCTTGCAGGTTTCACTCCCGGGCCCCTCCCGGCCCCACAGCTGGCCTCAGGCCCGCCCCGCTCCCTGGGCTTATGTGGTTAAACGCCAACAGCCCCAGCACCTTTTCAAACCCTAATTTGACTTGAAGCTGGGCCAAGAGCAGAAGTCTCTGAGCCTAGGGCTGCACACGACCACAGCCTCAGCTGTGACATTCTGAAGTGAGAAACTTTTGTTTTGTTTTTTGATCATAAAAAAAGATTGGAAAAAAAGCCCAAACAACCAAAACCAAAGGCTCGTGGCAGGTCCTTGCCCAGGGTGAGGTGGGAGCCCGGCTCTGCCCACAGGAAGCGGTTCCTCTACCGAGTTGATGCAAGGCCCCCCGGGGGTGTCACATTCATAACCTTTTTCTGGTCACACAGACGGTGACGAACGGCAGAGCTGGTGAACGGGGCACCCCCACAGCAGGTGCAAGAGGAATTCCCGCAATGGCTAAACCGAGGCAAATCGGGGGTGGGGGCTTCCAAAACCCACCGGCACTCTCAGGGTGCCGGACAAAGGCCTAAGTGTGGAAGCCAATTGCCAGGCCAAGGTGCCCACCAAGGACCCCCAGGGCTTCCTCCAGCAGCCCTGTCCCCCCTGGCTGGCACTTCTACATCCTCCAGCCCACAACCTGGGTAGGCGCTGCTCAGAGGCCTGGGGCCTCCTTACCCTCAGACCTGCTCAGATGTCCCCATCACTGTGGACAAGGATCAACGCAGGCTGCACCCGCAAGAGACTTCCAGATGCGCCTCTCAGAGAACCCGACACATCGGGCTGAGAGAGGCTCGGGATCTTCGCACCCCTTCCTGTTTAGACATCCTCCTGCTCTCTGGAGAGGTCAGCGATGTGCAGAACCGTGGCCCCACAGAGCCTGGCCCCCGGGGCTCTCTCCACCACACCCTTGCTCGGGAGGAGGCAAGTCCCTCTGGCCACCACCACCCTGCAGACTGCTGACGCTGCGATGACCGCTCCTCCAGCTGCTAAGTCTCACTACGGTCACTATAGTCGCTAGATGCTCACATCTTCCTGAGGGGCAGCCACTGTGGTAGCCACATTTGTAGATGAGGAAACTGAGGTACACAGAGGTGAATAACTGGCCCAATGTCGCACAGCCAGAAAGGGGCAGACCAGCTGGATAGTGGGCACTGGCTGCCCATCTCACCCCTTTCACGATCTGTGGGGAC
The DNA here is from genome assembly GCF_021613505.1 of Equus quagga. NCBI lineage: Eukaryota > Metazoa > Chordata > Mammalia > Perissodactyla > Equidae > Equus > Equus quagga. The sequence continues at coordinate 46,794,234 of NC_060271.1, forward strand.
CAGTGCCATGCCTCCCGGCCGGGGTTCCCCTTCTCATCTCTCCTCTACTTGAGGATGCTAGCCAAGAGCAAGTGAAGCTTCCAGAGCCTCAGCAAGGAGTAGTGTTCACTCGGGGCTCACAGAATGTCTCCACAGATGGAGGGATGGATGGACAGATAGATGGTGGATGGGTGGTTGAGGGTGGATGGATGGATGAGTGGATGGATGGATAGATGGATGAATGGATGGATGGATGGTTGGGTGGATGGAAGAGTAGATGGACGGATGGATGGCTAGATGGATGACGGGGTAGATGATGCATCATGGATAGATGGATGGATGGATGGATGAAGAGCACAGTCCTTCCAACCTGCCCAGATACCTCTGGCTTCCTCCACCTCCCAGGTGAGATACAAGGGAACATCCTGCAAGGAGTTGTAAAGGTGGCAGAACACAGGGACTCCTCTCCCAGGGGCGTGCCTTGATCCCACACATGGGGGTAGGCCCCTCTGAGTGGATCTCACAGCCCCCGCCCCACCCATCACAGTACGGACCACAGAGTGCCGTTGCCTGTCTTATCCACATAATTTCTTCCTCTTCCTCTGGATGACAAGGGCCGATTCCCACAGCGAGGCAGACAGTGGGTGCTCAGTGAATGTCTGGGGGACAAACGAATGCACTAAGGTGCCTCAAGACAACTGAGACTGCCTCCCAAGCTGCTGTAGGCCTTTGCCCAGTGGGCCTTTCTCTCCTCATCTCCCCTCTCCACATTCTGGACCCTTTCCCTTCTCATTCCTGAATGGCTTCTGCCGAAGGAGGTACAAGCCCTCCTAGTCGCTCTGCCCTCTGGAAATCAGTTGCAATTTTTCCCGGGTCCAGTGTTACGGCGCTGTTGTCCTGCGTTCAGCGTTACCGTGCGATGTTCCCCCAGGTCCGTGTGGCAGCATCCTGTTTCCCAGGGCAGAGGCAGCGCCGGCTCCTCCAGCTCAGCATTGTGGGAGCCAGCGCACACTAGGGCCTGGCAGGCGGCTGGGTGGATCCAGCCAGGTCATGTTTAGTGCCTTCCCTGCGGCTGACTCAGTCTCTCCGAGCCCATCCTTCTTCCTTCTCCAAGGGACGTGTCGGTCTGCGGAAGCTCCGTGACCCATCGCCTTCCGTATCAGGCCTCACGTTCTGAGATCAGCCCCCGCAAATAGCTCAAATCTCAGCGGGCCGAATCTCAGCAAATACCTTGCCAATGCCCATAGCAAGGACTTCTCCCAGCTCTTTGACATGCAGAAATGGTCATTGGCAGAGGGCTCCTGGTGCAGGCGGTGTTGTCTTTGGATGTCCTGCAAATAGCCAGCTCTGGCCTCTTCCCCCAGCAGGCCCAGGTATGCGTCCACAAAAATGCTGGCCTGGGCCTGCACCTTTGTTTTGGCTTATAGAGGGAGGAGGTGTGCTTTCCTCCCAACAGCTCATTGTAACGATTCTACCGCCTAGGATTTCTGTTTCTTCCGGGTGCTCCGGAGCTCGGGGCCCCGGGGTTCTGTAACTGTCATGTATTGGGCCTATCCTTTCTCTTGCACCAACCCTCCCAGTGCATCAGACTAAGAGACAGGGCAATGTTGGGTTTCTGGCTCATGTGGGCTTCTTTTGGATTCTCCAGTTCTCAGGCTCTGTCATCCTGGCCAGAGGCCATCCAGGTTCTCAGTGAGGGGCCTTGAGCTGCACGCCAGGCCTGCCCTTGGATGCAGGCTCAGCCTGCGACATCTCCCTGGGCACCCTAAGCCGGCTTCCTTCCCAAGCTGTGGGCACATTGGGTCAGATCAGCAAGTTTGGAAATGATTCATAGACAGAGGTGCGGCAAAGTCAGTCTTGAATGACAAATGGAGCCAATTAAATTCAATAGCTCTCCCTCTTTCCCCGTGTTCCAGCCAGTTCCTACGGCCAGTCACCTTTGACGAAATATATTAAAGGAATTAAAAGTGTGTCCCCCATGATATTACCTGGATCCCTTTCAAGTCCATACCAGCCAAGTTCAAACATCTATTCAACCCCAGGAAATAGAATCGAGACGGTTTATTAAAAATCTAATCACAAGCATTCATATGACACAAATGGTTCAGAGCTGCACCCACCAACCCCACGGCCTCTCCCAGGGGCAGCACAATGCAGCCGATTACCCAGAATTTAAATGGGGGTGTTTTAAGAGCCTTGGAACATTTTAATCGGGATCTTTCTTTGTGGGTTCTGCTATTGTACTCTTTTCATTTAAGAAAGGCAAAGGAGGGGAGGACACACTCACTTTCTTCCCTTGAGTGAGCTGCACGTAGGACTTATTCTGGCAGATCTGTTTCTACTGGTGTTGTCAGGATATGAATGAAAACCCACGGGAAAAGAGAGCACTCTGCTTGCTTAATTAAAGGGGTGCAGCGCGGTTTAGGGCAGCTAGCCCGTCTGCTGTCCTGTGGGGACACTTCCCCAGGTGACTGGATGGGAGTTCTCGCAAGAGAGCGGCCATGTGTGTGCAGAGATGGTCCTTTCCCTCCTTGGGGTGGGTGTGGCTGGGGGGGGGAGCATTGTTTCTTGGGGGAGGGGCCGTTAGTGGTCTCCCTTGCACTTTGGGCTTTCTGGATCTCTGGCTCCTCCGCAGACAGTCAGGACACCCATGGGTACAGATGAGTTACCTTTGAAGTCTTCCTAGCCAGTGGCAGCCACCCAGGGCTTGATCGTGGAGCCCCTCTCCAGTGACGGAGACCCCAAACCTCCTCTGGGTGGAGGCGTTGGACACCTGGTCTCTGGTGTGGCTCTTGAGGGAGAACTATGTCCTGGAGCCTCTGCCAGAGCCACCCCATGTAGTGCCTGCCCGGCCGGTGCTGGCTGCAACTCCACGCAGCAAGGTCTGGGTAGCTCAAGCTGGCAAGCAGGTCCCCAGCGAGCCCTCGAAGGTCAGGAATGTCCACCAAACTGGTGGTTTCCCTTCGGCACACACAGCTCCTCCCCTCTGTTGGGGCATAGGCTCTTTTCTAGAAGGTTCTCTGACCCTGTGAGGACATTCGGCCCTGAGGTATGCCAGATGCATAATGTTCCCCAAACCCTTTATTTCGTTTCACTCTCTAAACAGCTATTACTCTACTTTTACTTTAAATTTTTTTTTCTAGTCTTCCTCTCTAAATGATGACTATTTTAAAATTATTTTTAAGTAAAAATAATCACTTTGATTCTTTCCTACGGGTCTTGTTTTGAAGACAAGTTTTTTTTTTCTATTTAACATCCAATTTAATTTTTTAAAAACATAGTGAAAAATATAACAGAATCAGAATATTTAAAATAAGTACCCTCGCTTCTCAAACCAGTAATTCTTTAAGTCGTATCAACTATAAATTATGAAAACTAAATTCAGAAGTAATTACTATAAAATACATGACTGCTTCCACTTTTGTCGGCATCTTACATTTACACGTACACTCTATGGTGGACGCAGAAATTCTCTGAAAGCTTCAACTCCTTGGGGCCTTGAGCTACATATTAGAGCTACAGGCAATGGACACACAAAGTCAGAACGCTGGCCTTTGGGATTCAGCCTTTTGTTGGTACAAGATGGTGACAAGGCGTCTCAGGGGCTGGCTTGGACTGAGGACTCCCCGGTTGGCCAAGTCAGGGCTGTGTGGAAGGCTTCTGCTTGGGGTCCCCAACAACACTCCTTGGGATGCCTGGCTGCGGGGTCGGCTCATGGAGCCACCTCTGGGAAGGATGTGCTGCCCCAGGTCCTGGCCTCCAGCTTGCTGTGCGCCGGGGAGGGCTGAGTGGAGGCCGTGGCACGTGGAGATGCACCCTTAGGATGACTGCCTGCTTTGTCCAGGGCCACGGCACAGGGGCATGACTCGCCGCGGAGGCAGCTTCTCAAGGCTGTGCTCTGCGTTCCACGAGCATGCCAAGGGGTCCTCGAATGACTGATGAGAAAACCCACCATCCGCGGGTTTTCTGCAGAGGCTGGTGGAGAAATTTTTGGATTCTCATGGAACTCAGATCCCAGAATGTTTCAATGAACAGCTCACTTGCAGATGGTAATTAGACTTCATTTGGGGGGGGGGTAACTCTGAGTGAAAACATCCCCCAGCTTGGCCAAGTCACCTCTCACTTGACCTCGGCTCAGTTTCTCCTCCAGTGACCTGCGTCGGACGAGCTCTTTTCCTTTTCATGTGTTTGGGTGGAGGAGGATTCAAATTAGGTTTGAGATTTTCATCTCGTGGCTTCTCGAGGGCTGTCCTTTCACGGGAATCTTAAAGAGTAACTAGTCTCCTCGGGGAGCTGGTAAGTTGAGACACAGCCGTGAAATTGGGTTGTATGCATGTTTCTGGACAACAGACACTTGGGCCCAGCTGTTTCAGGGAGGAACTGGGGCTGGCAGCCCCGGCACGTCCCAGTGTCTCCGGAAAAGCCGTGTGGCTGTTGATGCGTTGGGCTTGAGGGTCAGCCAAAAGCTAGCTTCTTGCAAGATCCCTACCCGCCCTGCAAAGCCAAGAGCTTGCATTCCACCTTCCTCTCTGTGGGGTGAGACCCTCCCAAATCACGCATGCCGTGCGATCCACATGCACGACCTCCTGTCATTGCAAACGGAGAGGTGGCCCCCCTGTGACAGCCAGATCTCCGAGCTGCAGGGACCCTCTGCTTGTCAGAGTGCAGACACCAGAAGACATGTACCCCTTCTTTACCTGGTCGACTTCTCACAAACAAAGCAGAGCAAAAGAAACCACGCTGGTGGAGCCCCTTGCTCCCCCCAAATGCCACAAAGTTCCCTTTGTGCGCTGGTAGACTGGGGCAGACCAAGACTCGGTGTTCGAAGGCGCGGTTACAGCCTGATATTATGCAATAGGATGTTAACCACACATTCTAATAAAAAAATAAAACAAATAATAATAAACATTTGACCTAGAGGAAAGATCTTTCGCGAGACGCCCTAATCATTTTTCTGCTCCGACCTCAGTTTTCCTGGACCGGCTCCAGCCAGCCCAGGGTGGTGCGACAGCCTTTTTCTTGGAGGGAACAAAAGGTCTTTTCAGTCCTAAGGGCCGTCAAGTTTACCCAAATATTCTCAGCTTACTACTCGCCCCTTTCTGAATTGATATTTCCAATAAAAGGACACTTTGTATCTTTAAGCCACACTGGCCCCCTGAGCGAGGATGCGGAGGGCAGGGAAGCCCCCTGCGCAGCCTGGCCGGCCACTTCCTTGGAGACGAGCGGGAAAGAGGCGTCCACGGCATAATGGGCCGGCAGTGGGCAGCCCAGGGCTGAGCGCAGTGGTCAAGGCTGGGCGCCAAGGGAAGGAGGAGACAGGTACCCTCCACTGACCCTTGTGTCAGCATTGCCCACAGCCCCTGTCCTCCCGGCATTGGTTCTAATTTTGGGCAAGCCTGTCCAGTCTGTGAGCAACTGCCAGGCACGTGAGGTCATGAGTGTGCTCGGTGGCGGCGGGAGAGAATTCCTTCCAGCCGGGCCGGGCTGCGCGAGGCCTGTGTTCTCCGGCTGTTGGCACGCCAGGGCAGGGGGCGGCCACATGGGAGCCTGCCTTTCACGACAGGGCAGGGCTATTTCTGAGCATCGGCTCTTCCCCATCTGCCCAGACTCTCTCCTGCTAGCCAGCCTCAGAGCCCTGACCCGTGTGTGAGTGTGTGCGTGTGTGTGCACTTGTGTGCATGAGTGCATGGATTGCATGTGTGTGTGCACATGTGTGAGTGCATGAGTGTTTGCGCCCCCAAGCATGCACACGCATGCAACCGACACCTTTTAGAGTGGTCTCCGCAGCCCACAAAGGGCATTTCCTTCCACCCCAGCCTCCTCCAAACGGCTCTGATTAGCGTTAATGATAATTCTCATTAATCACCTTGGGTTGTGCAGAATGGAAATGAGGCCGCGGCGAAGTGACAGCAGCCACTTAGGTGTATTTATGACTTGTGTGTGCAGCAGCAGCGCCGGCCCTGACACCTCTGGCCTGTGGCTGACATGAGGGCTGACATTTGGGTCCGCCAGCTGCCCGGCACAGAGCCCCCAGTGTTTCTTCTCCTCGCCCAACCTCAGGGACGCCACCAGCCAGGGGCCCCTCCTTGTGCACAGCTGAGCAAGGTCGGGGAGGGGGAGCTTTGGGGCGTGGGCAGCCTTCCCCCAGTGCTGAGGAGGAAGAGGTGGGAGGGGCACTTGTATCTCCGTCCTTCACAAGCAGAGCTGCATACCCACTTTCCTCTCCCTGACCCCGGGGGGGTCGCCTGCTCTGCGTGTGTGTCCCCACTCAGGGGTGGGACTGCATCTGATCTACCTGTGACCCTCAGGAGTGTGCACAGTAGGTGCTTGGAGGTGTTTGTGGCTCTGCGACGGGCTGAGCATGCAGAGGAGAAGGGCAGCTGCAGTGGGCCCCACCGGAGTGCCCCTGAGCAGCCATCCCAGGGCCTCCGGTCATTGCTGAGTCCGGGGGAACCCTGCAACTCAACTCAGGTACACCCGAACCAACCACACTGAACCCACAGTCCTCTGACTCCGGGTTGCTTCCAGGAGACCCCTCCTCGCCCCTGCAGCCTCACCCACTGAGTCACTTCCCCACTGAGACAAGCCGGATTTATTCTGCAGCCCCCTGCACGTTTCCTCCCTTTTATCTCCACCTGCAGCCCTGGCAGGGGATGCTCCATGTGGGTTCGGACAGCAGGATGCACAGGTGTGGGAAGAACGGAGCTCGTAGAGGATTAGGCAGCCCTAAAACACGCCGCTTCCTTAAGAAGCAAAAAAAAGTGTCTTTCTTGGGGCTCAAGGAAGAGTGGGTCCATATGTAGTCTTCTGGTCCTCCCGGCCGGACCACGATAATTAAAATGTGCTCTGGTTTCCATAAGGCCCACCTGTCCCCCTGGGCAGCTGGGTGGGGGAAGGAAGGAATCGCCTGGGCAGCAAATAAGTATGTTGCCATCAGCCTGGTTTAATTTTGCCCTGGCACCAGGGGGCCACGTGCAGGAGCACAGGGTCATTTCCAGGCTGTTGCCAGGGTGAGGAGGGCAGGGAAGCGTGGCCGGGCAGTGGACATTCTGGATGTGGGAGGCTCCATCGACCTGGGCTGAAATGAGAAGGAGCCATTGCTGAGCTTATCAGAGGGAGGGCCTCTGGGCCAACTCTGGGCACCTCGAGGGGCTGCAGCTCGTCTCCAGGCCTATCTGCAGCCCTCCAGCACAAGGTCAAGGTGAGCTCTGTGAAGGCTGCTGCGCAGGGCTATTTGGCAAACAAGGAACCCCGGAGGAACCGTTAAACCGCCCATACCCCAGACCTCACAGGGGAGGAACAGCATCCTGAGCACATGACCTGCCACGCCACGGCGAAAAGGGGGTGGGTTTGGGGCGGGTCTGACCTCCACGCCCTTCCACACGCCCACCTGAAGCTCTGAGCCTGAGTCGGAAGCTGGGGGGAGTGGCGGAGGGGCAGCACTTTGATCTCCCCTCCAGGCCACATGCCCCTGGCCCGTAGAAAACATGAAGGGGCTCATTCACATTTCTGAAGACCTCCAGGGCTGGCTCAAGAGGAGGCCTGGGCCCCTCTGCTCCCTAATCTGGGGGCATCTGCTTTCAGTTGAGCGGTTTGTGCTGGGGGTGGGACCTGCATGGATCCGGGTTTTGTTTTCTTTTGGGCTTTTCTCCTCCTCCTTTCTCCTCCTCCTCTTCCCTTCTCTTCAAAAGGATTTTGGTCCCAACATCCAGCGTCCTGCGGGTTTCCTCAGGTGGCCGTAATCATGTTGGAAGACGACCGTCAGGCCAGCCTCATGGCTGCACCTCTGCGGCCGGCTCGGAGCTGCGCAGGAGGCAGGGGTGCAGGCTTGTTTGGAAGGTGGCCTTTTTTGGGGGGCAAAGTGAGAATATTACGAATTTTATACTTATGAAATCCAGGCTGGATGGCAGACCGCTTCACCGTGGGCGAAGCAGCCTCGTCTGAGGCCTGGGAGGACATGGAAGTCCCAGCCGCTCCGTGCTCGCCTGGATTCCTGGGCTCAGAGTGTTCCCGGGCCATCAACCCCGTGACTCCCTCCGCGGTGGGAGGGCTTCCCCAGAAATGAATACCTCCCCTGAGAATGTTTAATTAAGGACAACGTGGGAATGTCCATTTCACGCTGGCGGTTAAACTAGTTGTCAAAGGACAATGACAGTGGACAGACAGCAATTCCTGAGGCACCAGCCCGTGGGGTGGGCAGCCCCTCTGATGCTGATGTTGTCAGGAGAGGATGGCAGCCTCGTGCCCCGGGCCGTAGGTCTGTGGTGCTGCCTTTGGTCCCTGAGGCTCAGAGCTGCCCAGGGGAGGTCATCTGTGTCCACACTCACTTGGATTTGCTGGGTCAGAAAGATCCTCCCTGAAGTCATTGGTGGGATGGGCACAGCAGCCCCCCAGATTCCGGGATCCGTCTCTCTGTTCCTGGAGGAGCAGTCACAAGGGGGCCTTCACTGGTCCTGAAATAATGAGGATGCGAGTCGTGGGCTCTTTAAATCCCTGCTTTCCAGCAAGCTCTGAAGAGACACACTCCTGTTCCTGAGGGCAATGTCTGTCTGTGCCCGTGTCAGTATCAGGTCCACATCCACATCCAGTTTTGAATCAAGCCGTCAGTGTCCTTCTCCCTCCGAGGTGGCCTGTGTTCTCAGTCACATTTGTACAAGTGACCCCTGTGCTGGTCTTCTGGTGACCGTCCGGCCCCAGCGGGTGCCTATCTCCTTCCTCCAGGGAGCCCCCCAGACCCCCGCCCTCGGCACGTCTCCTGTTTAATTCCTTCCCTCTCCTTGCAGGATCCACGGCTTGTGCTGGTAACGTGCCTGTGTCTCTGTTCTTCCTGCCTCTCTGTTCTCAGGGGAAGGACTCCTGGGGGCGTCCCATGCACAGGGCGGGCGAGCCATGTGTCCCCTCTGGCCACAGAGTTTCAGTTTGAAATAGGCACTACGAATGCTGGAGGTGAGTGGGGGGTGTGCCAGAACAGGAAGGACGAGGTCACCAGAGTCAAAATGAGGCCACTCCACACTCCAAGGAGGAAAGTCTGCCTGAGAGGTGGGACTGAGTCAAGAGGGGGTGCTTTCCTCTGCCTCCCGATGGACATCCGGCGGCTGGCTGGCCGCCAGCAGAAGTCTGGTCTGGGCGGTGGCCAGTTGGGCCCTGTCATTTCCCACCGACTGGCTGAGTCTCCTTTGATCCCACTCTTCCCCCGGCCCGTCTGGGGCCTGCTCCCAAAGTCCAGGACGCGTTCCTTCCTCGGTCTTCCCTCCAAGAAAGCCGGGGTTTGGCAGGTGTCATGCCCAAAATGAACTTCAGGGTTGTGGCTGGGTAAAATTTGGGCTGCACCATAGACAAATGCCGTGGCTGTTATTTGTGTTTGACAAATCTCTCTCTCTCTTTTTTAGCTTTTTTCTTTTCTTAACAAAACGATGATTATCATGGACCACACACAACTTGGGGGGGGGTGCGCTGTTCTGCATGGTGGAAGCAGGGGCTCCTCAGCTGCCTGGAACATTGGGGAAGGTTCTTGGTCACACTTCAGTGTGGCCTCCGGATAGCACACGGCTTCAGGTGGCTTCCTTGTACACAGAGACCCCTGCCTCTAGCTCCCGCCAGGCGCTGAGTGCAGTTGAGGCACGCAGGCTGAAATGGGGTCAGGAGGAAGGAGCCCCTGCAGGCCGGGATGGTGCAGACTCGTGGTTCAAAGGCAGAGGCCTCTGAATGAGAGTCTGTGGCCCCGTCCACCCACCCTAGTAGAGCTGAAATGTGGGACGAGGAATGCTGTCTCTTAAAACCGTCCCCCACTTCAAAAAGACTTTTCATGCTGCTCAATGGGACCCTGTTTCGCGGACACTGCGGTGATTGTTGTCAGTGTCTTCGCTCAGTCACAGAGAAGAGGCTCTGCTGGAGAACACCAGCGCGCAGAAAGCCCCTCCTCCCCGCGGCAGCACAGCACACGCGCATCTGGCACCGTCTTGTGACTTTCCAGGGACGTTCCACTTTGGAAAAATGGAGTAGCTTGGTCCCAATGGGACCTGAGAGGGACGAGGCGCTGGGGCAGGACGGCTTGGCGGCTCCTGTCTGCGCCCCAGGGCTGTCTCTCCTCCCACCGCGGCCCCTGCCCCCACAGCCTGGCTGAAGTCTCCCTCCACTCAGTGAGGACCCGGCATGGCGTCCAGCTCCAAACGCCTCTCATCCCAGAGCCCACGCTCACGCTTGACCCCCCTCTGCCAGAGGCTCATCCACAGTCTGGGTGCCCAAAGGACAAGGAGACGGGGGCCACCGTGACCGAGATGCACGTAAGCCAGCTGCAGTGTTCTTGGCCTCCGTTCCCCATCGGGGACTTGTGACCCACCAGAGGGACGTGCGCTCATCGCAGAGCCCGACAGCCTCTATCCCGGCAGAGCCCAAGCTTTCATCCGAGAACAAAGAGCAGTGCAGGTTCTAGAAGACTCCGCTGCTTCCAGAGGTGACCGGCCTCGCTTGCCTGAAGTCCCGCCAACCGCCTTTGGTTGCAGCGGAAAACATCTCCTGGGACTGAAGTCCGCGGTCCCTAACACGCGAGCTCTGCACACATGGTCGTCATTAAAGTGCCGTGTCCCGGAGGACGAGATAAAAGAAGTGTTTGATTCATTTACCAGAGCTTTCAAATATGTGACAATTAGGGACAAGGGACGCTGGCCCTGCTCAGGGGAACGCATGGAGTTAATTATGTTTGCCTGTTACTTCTTGCTCGCCGTCAGCCGCTGAAGGGACCCCGTCCCAAGGGGCAGGCGGGCAGCGGCCGCCCCTAAAGAGCCGTCTGCGCCTTCAGAGGCTGCCTGTCTCCACGTGGGCCGGGCTTCACGTCTAAGTCCAGACAAAAGCACATGCACACAGCATCCGTTCTCCGAGAGACCTTACACATGACACATGTCTGAAGCCCTTGTCTGATGCCAACTTCTAAATAAACATCACTTTTTAGCAAGGGTGTTGCTTTTAACGGGGGCTCGTTTTCCAGGCTTCTGAGCTCTGGCTGCTGATTTCTCTCCAGTCACACCGAGGACACGTTTTCGTTCTTTTTTTTTCTTTTCCAGGGGGAAAGAAGTTAAGATTGCCAACAATTTTCTAAAGACCCTTTAAAAGAAGGCCCGAAGAGAAGGAGCTGTGCAAGTTGATGAGGATAAACAATGATGACAGGTGGAGTGGAGGGTGAAATTCGAACTCTGAAGTAACTGCAAATAGAGATTTCTTGCAGATGGCGCGGACAGGCCCCGCCTCGGGAAGGCCGCTGTGCTGGAGCTCCTGACGGGCCCGGGCCGCGTGGGTCCGGCTGTTTGTGCCTCCTCCTGGAAGCTTCTTGGCAAGCTCCGGGAGGAGGGGAGAGCCTCACGCCTTGAGAGAGAGAGGGTCAGGAGTGGCTGTTTTCGTGTGATCCCGGGCAGAAAGAGAGTCATCCTCCCCAGGAGGGCTGGCCAGCCTTCGCCGTGTGGCATGAGTTTAATTTGTGCCCCCGATTTTCTGCATTTAAGAAATGATTCTGAGGTTTTAAAAAATACGTATATTCAAAGACTCCAGTGGGCAAACGGAGGCTTCAAGTCAATCAGCTGAAGGATGGCCCCGGATGGCAATGGCAGCAGTGGCGGCACTAATGTGCTCCCTCTGGCTTTCCACAGGGGTGCTGGCCACTGTTCGAGTCTCTGCATTTTCTGTTCTCCTCCGTGTACTGAGGAGCATCCGTTTCCCTCAAAATGGTTTGAATTAGGGGTGAGCTCACCTCCTCTCTTGGCATGAGTCATCGCCCACGGTGACGGTGCAGAGACTCAGAATCAGGTGGAAATCAGACATGATTTCCTATCGTTTGGTGGATTATCCCCGCTGCTACTTGAACAAGCATGGCGACGTTTGTTTCTGGGAGCCACATCTGGTCTGCGGCCCCGGGAAGATCATCACTCTGTTGTCACACTTGCAGATGTTCAAGACCTTTCAGCAAGGGTTGGGGGCAGCAGGGGCCTCACTCCTTGCCTCTTCCCAGGCCGCGTGGGAGAGCCCAGGGCTCCATTCTGCCCTCATCCCAGCCATGCTGCGAGGCCAGGGCCGGGCGTCTGGAGCAAGGCAGCAGTGGAGGTCAGTGGCCGGCGATTTCCTGTGGCCACTAGGGTCTCCGGCCTCCCGTCCCCTGGCTGCCACTCTGCCCAGATCTCAACCCCCAGTGCCCTCTTAGGGCGGGTGAAGGCCTTGTGTCCAGAGAAAACCCCTTTCAGGAACTACTTACCTAAGCTCCTGGAGGGTGAGCCGGTGAGAGGTGGAAATGGAAGCTGTATGGTGACTTTTATCTGCAGGCGGGGATGTGGGACAAACTGACCCCCAAGGTGGAAAACGGCCACTGTGCTGTGTCTTTTGACCCTGCTGACCCAGGTGAGGGGGTCTTGACCAGCCCCATCCCTGTCCTGGCTCTGAGGATGGACACACGTGCATGGGGTGGGAACACACACAGCGTGCGAGGGCCAGTGGGTGCTGCCCTACACATCTGCCTTCAAGGGAAACGGCCCCTGTCCCCCGAGTGGTGGCAGCATCTTAGCGCACGGTGAGATTCACGCATCCGGCACGTTCTGGCAGCAGCGTTAATACTTGTCATGGTTTCGTTCTATTGAGACCACAGCCTCAGACAGGGCTTTTCCACCCACCACTGTGGACACTTGGGTCTGGATCACTCTCCGCTATGGGAGGCCATCCTGGGCACTGGAGGGTGTTGAGCAGTGTCCCTGGACTCTATCCACTGTCTCCCAGTGGTGACAGCCAAAAATGTCTCCAGATATTGCCAGTGTCCCCTGGAAGGCAGAGAGGCCCGTGTTGAGAACCAGTGGTCTAAGGTCACTGCTTCTGAGGCAGAAGGCTCTCGCTGCCACTGCTGCTGGGCCTCTGGGAGGATGTGAGTGGGCCGCCCGAGAAGGGGGTTAATCGTAGGAATGGGGTCTGGGGGAGGTGTCCCTGTGAAAGCCATCTGCACCTCTCCCAACGGCACTGGCCGGGCGGCCTGTAGGGAAAAACTGTGCTTCCTGGACCCAGGGGAGGGCGAAGGAGGGCTGGGCGGAGGCCCCAGGCTCTAGGAGATTCTGCACGAGAGCCACATGGAGGGGACCCACCCAGGCCACTTCGTGGGTTTTCTCAGTCCCGCCACACTTCTAGCATCGCGCCTCCATGGCTGGTGCTGGGGATCCGGGAGGCGAAGGAGCTTCTCCAGCTGAGTGTGGGCTGGCTGGACCCGAGGATGACACGACTCTCCACCAGGTGCCCGCAGCGTCGCAGTCCTTTGAAGACAGTGTTTCGCTCACTCAGAAGGTGCCGCTGTGAACCGAGCAGAGTTCCAGCCACAGAAAGGATGCCACTGCCAGGCTGGCAGGGGCCCTCTTTCTCCAAGGCGGATCCCCGTCGGGTCTGACCACAAGATCCGCCTGTTCACGGCCTGAGCGAGTGGGAGCACTTGGGCGGTGGGGCTGACGAGCATGATCGGCCCTCCAGGCGGCCTCGTGGGCGTGGCTGTTCACAGAGCAGAAGCCGCTTGTCTGCGCCTGGCTGAGGATCCTGGCGGCTCTCGCTGGGTGGGATTCAGGGGCTCCCAGGGTTCCCACTCAGGGTCTGAGGGGGCAAGCTGCAGCCGAGACACAGGCTCTGTGTGGGGGCAAAGCACTGGTCCGTGTGCTTGCTCCAAGGCCCATGGAAGGGGATGCGAAGCCGTCCCACCTGTGCGGAGACCAGCGTCGCCTGTTCCATGGGCGTCCCTGTGGTTTGGGGACTTTCTCGGCAGGGGGTGACCCACCTTCCAGGACCCTGCCTCTGTGTCTGGGCACGAGGGACAGTGCCTGGCTCTGTCCTGCAGTCAGGGCAGCGCCCGATCTAGCTCCTGGCTCCACCGGCTCCAGCTGCCCCACCTGTCCACATGATTTCACTTCCCTTGCCCTTGGCCTGCTCGTCTGTAAAATGGGTGCAACGGCAGTGCCTCCTCAAGGGGCTGCCTGAGGCTTGACCAAGACGGCAGACGCTGCAAGCGCTCAGAGGGCTGCCTGCACTGCTGATTTCCCTTCTAAATGCCGCAAACGGGGAGGGGAGGTGGGGCAGGGGGATTCCCCCTCTGGATTTCTCCCTGACCACGCTGCCCTGCTGGAGAATGAGGATTCCAAACACTGCTTCCCTCAATGGGGTGTGACCACTGATGGGTCGGCGGCCACATGTCATACAGCAGATGGCCGTCCACGTCTGCCCGGAGCTCTCCCTCTGACTCCGGGGCTCTCTCACCTTTAGCTTCTCAGCTGAGAGAAGTCGGCTTGGCCGAGAGGGATGGGGGCTTTGGAACAATTCCACTAATACCAGACGTGGCGGGCCGGCTTGGGCCAGGGCCGCGATCCATCTGCATGCAGCATACTGATGTGGGCAAGGAAATTATTTGCTTAAGATTAGGGAAGTTTTGCTAACGCCGTCATGGGAGTCATGGGAAAAGCAAACGGCACGGTTTCCAGAAGAACGTGGAGGGGCCTTGGGCCCTTAAAATTGCACTCGATTCAAGGCGTAGGTGGCAGCTGTCACCTTGTCACCGACAGGCGAATTGTTCTTGTCGGGAGGTGCCCGGAGGAGCTGGTGCTGAGTGTCTTCGCCCACATTCATCTCGGATCTCACGGCTGGGGGTGTCGGAGGAGGAGAGTGTCTGGGATCGGCAGGGCGCCCTGATTTCCCGAGACAGCTGGGGGCAGAGCAGGCAGGTGGCCTGGAGATCAGGAGGCGAACCCGGCATCCCGTCCAGCTCTGTTTCATGGGGGCAGCGGCTCACTCACCTCCTGCTCTGGCCTCTCATCTGTGTGATCTGAGAGGCACCGAACGTCCCCATCTGGGGCAGGTGTGAGGGTTACAGGAGTGCACGTGTGCAGCGAGCTCAGTGCGGTGCCCAGCATGTCTGCAGCAGGGCGAACGCTGCCCTTCTTTTTATTGTCATTGACACACACCCTCCCAAATCAGGGTCCCTCTGAACCACCCCCCTTTAAGCAAAGCTGCTGTTGAGAAAGCCTCTGCAATCTATTTCTCGGGAGGCATCCATGAGCAAGGGCGTGACATCCTCTCTCCTGGGCACTCCTCACCTGGTGCTCCCCACCTTCTTTGCAGCCTGGCCACTGAGAGCGTAGTGTCTGTGTGTCCTGTGGGGCAGGGGAGGGGGCTGCTCAGGGCTCCAGCACTCAGACCTCGGTGCACGCGTAGCCATCACGTACACCCCCGGAAATCTCTGCTGGATTGTTTAGTTCAACCCTTGTTTGCTAGACAGAGAAACTGAGGCCAAGCTGCTCCCCACTCTGCTGAAGAAATAGAAAAATAAGGTACGTGTGGGTGAGCCAGGCTGTTAACCCGACCGGAGGACTGTGGGGTGAGCCAAGGGGCAGAGCTGGCCGAGGCGAGGAAGGGTCGGAGGAAAGCCCTACCTGCAGCCATTGCACTATCGCTTTGTACCCAATGCCTGGTGGCCTCCCACTTCCACCCTCTCCAACCTCAGCCCCTCTCTGCCTCAGTGCCCTGAGCCCAGAAGCATCTGCAAGGCCCCGAGCTCCGTGGGCCCATCACACACTGGCAGGTCTGGGTGGTCTGTGGCCCTTGCTCCCACCTCCCCGATCTGGCCTCTAAGGCCTCTCAGAATCTGGTCCCACTGCACCTGGGCTTTGTTCCCGTGATGCTCCCTGCAAAGCTGCCTCCCTCCAGCCTGCTCATCCCAATCACGCTTCCCTGGGTTCTGGAATGCCCCTTCCAGCTGGTCTAGACAGGGCCCTGCAGACCCTCACGGTGCAGGCCAGCCCTGCTTCTCCCGACCTGGCCACGCACATGGGGTGCTGCGCCCCCTCCCGAAGCGCCCCCACACTTTGCACGTGTGGCCTGTGCTGCTGAGATATCCCCGCCTGTCTCTGCACGTCTGGGTATCAGACGCATAGCCTCCTGCCTTCTCCATCCTGGACGGTACCGGCTGGGAGGTGGGGCAGGATTTCAGACATCCTGGGCCCCGCTTGCTCTGTGATAGCTCCGGAGCCAGAGTTTACTTAGCAAGTTCAAAGGGGAAAGGAAATTGCTCTCCTGCCAGGTTCAGATGGTTCCCGCTGCAAACACCCAGCCACACCCAGCCGCAGCCCTTCTCCAGGGACGCTCTCTACGTCAGCACGGGGAAGGTGGCCCTGGGCTCCTGCAGCCCCCGAGGCCCCCGTCCCCCGTCCACCGCTGTGGTCCATGCCAGTCCCTGTGTTGTCTCCTCCAGTGTCAGCTCTTGAGGGGACCCCCCCAAGCCTAGGCACCGCCAGCCAAGGAGTGAAGTGAGGAACGCTGTGCCAAGGACACGCAAAGGTTCTGTATTCTTAGAGTCCCTCCAATATCACGTAATTCAGAATACCTCGTCACCTGACTTTTAATGGATTTCTAGGCATTTAAGGTGTTTCATCATCGCATTCTGGGGAGACAGGCGTCTTGACCAAGAACCAGCTCCCCGAGCGTAGGTGTCGCAGGAGAGCCACTGAGAGCCAGGAGCTCACCACGGCTTCCCCTTCTCTCGGGACCTGGTGGCCAGGCCTGAGTGGGCCGAGCAGCCCGGGGCTCCATCTGCAGGTGGGTCCCCAGGCCCCCTCTTAGTCTGTGGAAAGACCCCTCTGGGCTCGCAGAGCTGCTCTTGGCTGCTCCTCAGAGTGTGGTTGGCTCAGTTGGGGGCTTCAGTTGGGATGACCTTTGGGGTGGGGCTGGGGAGTCCGCAGGCCAGGGCAGCACAGAAGCATGTGGTCACTGGAGGCGGGAGGCCTGGCCTCAAGCCCTGGGTGTCTGGCCGTCCCCAAACTCCCACCAAACCTGAGCTTGGATTGTCTAGTTCTCTCTCTGCAGAGTGCATGGGCCACGACACAGATGAAACTATGATGGGTGGTGAAAAGCCTTGCTGACTGGAGGGTTCCGCCAAAGGGGCCTGGGCCATCACCCATGGATTAAGACCTCAGCCATGGTCAACTTGACACTTCCACAGAGTGTGACTGGCTGACCAGTGGGACTATCCTTGAAAATGGCATTTTGGACAACCCCTAGGACAAATGCAAGGGGCCGCCGATGGCCTCATCACACGCACCCAGGGCTGGGCCACCTCCACGATGTGACCAGAGGTGCCCTGGGCCCTGCCCTCCCTGCCGTGCAGCCAGGCTGAGCCAGCCACTGCAGGGCCCTGGGTGCTGCCGTGAAGGTGAGCAGTGAGCAGATTATCCACTCCAGGCAGATTAGCCACTGCCGTAAACTTTTAGCACACCCCACGCAACATGCATTTCACACCCGGTTAACTTTTATGACAAACTCCAAGAGGAAGAGTGACAGCTAGGGAGTAGAGAGAAGCAGGCAGATCCCAGCCACGAGGGCGACCCCCGGGGGTGTGGGAGTCTGGCTGGGGGCCAGTTGGTGAGCCCTCAGGCGCGGCGGCCACCTTCCCCTCCTCACCCCCATGGCTGGGGCCTGTGGCTCAGCACCTGGCTCTGGTTCTGCCTCGGGGCGCCGGCTGGAAACAACCCTCACCCTGGCCCCGCAGGGTCCCAGTGAAGCCCCGGCCACTCTTGGGGACAGGTCTGCATGGTGGGCACCCATAAGCGCACCCTGTGCTTGCACCCAGGCCCCACGTTGGAGGACGCCACCCCCTCCCTGCCTTGCATCACTTTTGCACACGACACTGAACTTTTATGAGTACCAAATGTGGCCTGACCTACACCCTGAGCTGTCTGTTGTTCCTTAAACTGGGCAGAGGCCCTGGGGGGGCCCTCAAACTGGGGGGGGGGGGGGGGGGGGGGGCGGGGGTCACCTAATGTCTGTTTTCAATATGAGGCCAATCACGGCCTTCTTTCTGTTCGGTATAATTTTATACTGGGTGGGTGTATTTAGGGCCTGAATGGCTTGACAGTGATGATTAATACTGTGCATTAGGAGATTCCAGCGCGAGCACTCGGGACAAGCTGCGCCCGCCGTTCTCATCAGATGGTCAAGCCCGCAGGCCTATTAAAAGCAGCAGGAGACCTTGAGGCTTAATCACAGAGGCTGGGCCCGGGAGGGAGAAGAAAGGGAGAGGAAAAGAGAACAAATAAAGTGATAGAGTGGAGAGGGTGGAAATGCTACCGGAATCCGGGCCCCCCCCACGCGCAGGGAGCAGCCAGGGAGGGGGCGAGGCAGCGAAGGGGAAAGAGATTGTTGGGGGGGGGGGGGCATTGGGAGAAAAACAATTAAAAACTGCAGCCACTGCCGGAGACCACAGCCCCGTGTGGGGAGGCTGCGAGGGGTGGGCAGCGCCGGGCTGGGGGCAGAAATAAAGAAGCCGTGAGCGGGGTGCAGCCTGAGCCCAGCACTGCGGTGGACAGGAGGTTGATGCACCCCGACACACCGGGCGCTCCCTGAGGACAGCCACACACATCCTCTCCCAAGAGTGTCCCCTTTGGACGTAAAGTGTGTGGTCATCCTGCTCTTTATCCTCGGGTCCTCGGGGTCTGGGGAAGGGGGACTGAGCGAGGCCGATGCTGGCTCAGGGGGGCTCCCCTCAGGCACCTGCCCCTCTTCATCCCCAGGGGTCTCAATACCAAGTCACAGCCCTGCAGGGCCTCCTGCTCAGGCCGAGTAAGAGCCTGAGTTCCCACGGGGTCCAGAACCTCACAAAGTGGGCTGGAGAATGGAGGCAGACAATGGCGAGAGAGAGACAGAAAGACAGACAGAGACAGAGAGACAGAAAGAGAAAGAGAGACAGAGACACAGAGAATCATTCCTCTGAATTTTCACATTAAAAAAGTCACCCCCACCTGTCTGAACAGAGGTCAAGGTGCTCCTGGGCTGCGGTCCTGCATGCTCCCCTGCTGTCACCATCCAGAGGGGAGGGGAGCCAGTGGCCCTGGACCTCGCTAAGCCCTTTGGGCTTCCACAGTCTACCCTCAGGACAGGGGAGGGTGGGGTGCCCTCGCAGAGTGGAGACCACCCCTTTGGGGGTCCCTCTGCCCAGGCCTGGAGTTGCTTCCTCTCAAGTTCCTCAGAGACAGGTTCTGCAGGGCTCCCGGGACCCCAAGTGGACCCTAGACAGAGTTTTCTCCCCAGACATAGTCCAGCCAAGTCAGAAATCTCCAGCTGGGTCTTCAGAACGCCTGCCCTGAGTAGGGTCTTTTCCACCTAAAAGGCCAGACAGGCCACCCCACGGAAAGCCCTCTCCGGGGTTCCCAGTATCTGCCCATTGCCTGGTGGGCGAGGGCGGCCGGGATGAAGCAGGTGCTGATCAGGGCCTGAGTGGACCCTGGGGGGACACAGGCACTCTGCTCAGACACCCCCAAGCCAGTGGCCACGCACCCTGCCATGCCATGCCTGGCCCAGCGAATGGATGACCACTCCCAAGACGCAGGGCCCACTGGGGGCCCAGTCTGGGTCTGGGAGACAGCTCATGCCAGCTCCATGGTCCCTAGTGGGCCAGCCTGTGCCTCCACCCAGGAGGGCCAAGCAAACGCACAGCAGCACAGACAGTTCCCACTCTCTGAGGGCTATTTTTGGAAATGGTTTTCTGATTTGCTTTTCTCCCAGGCTGCAGAATGAAAAGAGTTGAAGTGAGCCCTGACACCTCCTTAGAGTGGACTCTGCAAGGACTGGGGCTGTGTGCCCCAGAAAGGATAGGACTGGCCAAGCACCATCCACCTGGGCACAAAAATGTGAAGCCCAGAAGGAGGAAACCATTGGGCGCTGCATCGGGAAGATTCCTCACGGACACAGCGCTCTGGCCCGGGGAGGCAGTGGCGTGGCTGGGCCGCCTGGCTCTGCCTTCACATTGGAGGAGGTCCCTGGACACCCAGGGCCGGCTGCCATCCAGGAAGCTGCCTATGACGTGAGCCCTGCCCGCCACCCTGAGGCCCTTGATGAAACCGAGCTGTGCCCAACACCCACTGGCAGGACCAGGCCCTCCTGCTTCCTCCGCCCATCCCTGCTCGCAGCGGAGCCCCACCCCATCCATGGCCCCAGGGTGAGAGGCCCTGGGATAGCCTGGGCTGTTGGCATCCTGAGGGAGCCGTGCTGGCCCCCGGGCACGTATCTTTGCACTAACATACATCTCGTCTGGGCCAGAGCTTCACACTTGCACACTCCCCAAGCTAGACCCTGGCCGCAGAGCCCTGGGCCTGCCCGGGCTTCGAGAGCATTCCGAGCAGAGGAGATCTCACAGGACAGCTCAGCCATGGAGCCTCAAAGACTTCCATGGACATAGGAGCTGACCCTTGACCTGGGAGGGAAGAGAAGGCGGGCCTGGGCTGGCTGTGAGGGACGCCTGCGCCCCACTGGCTGACAGCTGCCCTGTGTTCTGCTGCCCTCTGCCACCAGCACACGGGCCCAGGGTTTCCCCTTGCCTGTCTCAGGACAAGGACGCCTGCTGGGCTTAGGATGACCGCCTGAACTGAGCGGGTGCTGGGCACCGACGGGCGGCGACAGACGGCCTCGCTCCCCGCTGCTGCCACTTGCTGGGCGCCTGACCCCAGGTTATCAGGGGCAGCAGCTTGGGCGATGACCTCATTAAGCATGGTGGCCACGTCAGCACCTTTCTGAAGCCCCTTTTATCACTCACAGCGTGCCGGTGCGGCCCCGTCTGCACCTCCTCCCCGACACCAACTCTATCTTATCTCCCTCGGGGTGGGGACCCTCGCTGGGAGCCAGAGAGTAGGGTCTGGGAATGCTGCGTCCAGACAGCCCGGCCATCGGCCGCTGACACAGGCAGGGGTGGGCCAGAGCAGTGGCCTGCCGTTTCTCGCTGACAGAATTGTACAGAAACGCATTGACTTCTGGCTCCTAAAATTCAATAATAGCTACAGTGATCGTGCACACAAAGCCCCAGGCCTCTCCTGCCACCATCCTGCACGAGGTGCCTGGCCCCCACCACCCCGCCAAAGGTGTGCTCCCTCCTGTGGCTCACTGCAGTGTGGGCCCCCAGCGGGGGACAGAACAACTGTCCCGTGAGGAACCTAGTTGCTGGTGTCAGGAGCCCTGCATGTGGCTCGATGGCACCCGGCTTTCAAGGTCACCTCCCAAGAGGGCCTTCTTGAGTTCGAGGACTGGGCCCACCCCAGAGAGGCGAGGCCTGCAGAAGCTCACTGCCCCTCTGCACCGCCCAGCATGCTCAGGCCGCCTCCGTGGGCAGTGAAAGCCATGCCCACCGCTCTGATGAAGACGGTGCTCTGCCGCCCTGCCCTTGGCCCGCGATTTTAGGATTTTAGGGCTGGTGCCGAGCAGCTGTCCCTCCTGCTTGCCTCCCTCCTCCCTTCAGCTTCTCCCTGGGCCTCTGCACGAATACCGAAAAGGAACCCAGCCAGGCAGCAAATGTTTGTTCCAGAAAGCTCAGGGCCCAGGCCCAGTGTCTGAAGGCAGTGGGGGCCGGACAGCACCCGGAGATCCCTGGCCAGCCGGCCGGCCTCATCCTCGCCACTGAAATGGGTACAAAAACGCCTGGGGGCCCAGGGTCTTAGGTGGGGCCTGGGCCACTGGGCTGGTGCCTGGGGCTGGGGGCCACTTCTGCCCCTCCATGCTGTGCTCCACTCCCGCCCTCTCTGTGCTCTGGGCAAAGCTCTGCTTCCTGCCACCATGGAGGGTCCTTCTGCCCAGCAGTCCTGCACGAGGCCAGAGTAGCCTGATCTGCAGCTCGGTTCTGGCCTAGGCAAGACGAGCCACTGAAAGACACAGCCCAGGGTCCAGAATCTCAGGGGAACCCAGGGCCTGGCACCTTCCCTGTGGATGCCCAGAGGACCCCGCAGCCACAGGGATGGGCCAGGAGTGGCTGCTATGCAGGACCAGGCGGCTGCCCCTATGCTGCAGGGGCCTCAGGGGCCTCGGGTGCCAATGCTCACCTGGGGAAGTGCGGGGAATTTGGGGTGGGGACCAGGGCCAGGTCGGGATTGGAGCGGGCTGCAGCTTGCTCTCACTGGGGCCCCGAGCTTGGCCTGTTCCTTAGCCCAGGACCTACCTGTCCACCATGGTCACACCCCAGAAGTCTGAGAAGCACCAATCCACACACCAAAATGGTCAGTGACTCCTCCACATGATTCAGGCTCACACTTCCCCAAGCCCTTGCACCAACTGACCCTGTCCAGCAGGGGGAGATGGCCATAACTAGCCTCATGTGCTGCCACCCGGGCTGGTCCCTGGCTGCCCCCTGCATTCATTCCACAGACACTGGTTGAGCACCCACTGCATGCAGACCTCTGCCCTGGGTGCAGAGGTGGAGGGCTGGCCTTCCAGAAGCACATGGACACCACATGTCAGTGGGACCTAAGTCACCCCCCTGGCCAGGCCCAGGGAGCTCTGGACTCCTTCCAGGGCTGGTGCTGGGGAACCAGTGGCTGTGCCAGAACATGCAGAGGCTCCGAGGGGTCTCTCTCTCGCTCCCTTGGCCTGGCTTTCCATCTGGAATGGGGGCCGAGGTTCCTCTCAGCATCTGGGCTTACTCTTGGCTGCCCCGGTGACTCTCTGCATGTCTGCCTGGGGTAGAACCTCGTGGAAGATCACAACCCTAGGGCAAGTGGCCTGGGAGGAGAAGTCCCCCGTCCCTTCCTGCTTTCCCAGGGCCACACACTGTCTTGGACTCCTTCCAGTCCCCAGGACAAGACTCGGAAGCTGGACCATCTGAGCACCTTCTCAGGTCCTTGAGGAGCTCACGGCGAGCCTGCAAGATGTTTCCCAGGCTGTCCTGAGTCTGGGTCAGCCCCCATCGTCGGTGCTGAGCACTTTTGAGGAAGGATCAGGTTGCAGCACGAACCGCTGAGACAGATGTCATGGGCTGTCTCAGAGGAAAACACGACACTTAGGGAGAGGGATGGCAGAGCCACATGGAAACAATCGGAAGGACTTGCTCCAGAGCCAACTCAAACGATTGATCAAACGTTCAGTGTGTTCAGCCAGTCCACAGATATGTGCCAGGCACTGGCTGGACACCAAGGACAGGCGCGCCTCTGAGGTAGCCCTCCCCTCACGGAGCCACCAACCCACATCTCAAAGAAGACTGGGTGCTGTGTGGGGCGCCAGGAGCCACCCCTGGCTTCGGTTCAGCTGCGGCAGGAAGAGGCATGGGTGTGTGCATCCGGAAGGGCAGTGGACACCGTTCTGAGCCTGCTCGGAGGATGAAGACAGTGGACCTGATTGGCCATCAAGACAGATTTCAAGGAGGAAATGGTTTTTGCACAACCCCCAGGAGACAGGGGAGACCAGTGAGAGGAAGGAGACCCCAGGACAGAAGGGAGGTGGGAGAGGGTCGTGTGGAAGCCTCCGGTGTCCTGGGGGGAGCACCGGGCACTGAAGAGGACTGATGCAGAATCCGGCTGGGGCACGTTGGGGGAACGGCGGCACTTCCCAAATGTCCGACTCGTGTATTCGGATGGATGCCACCTCCCGCCAGGCTGGCCCGGCGTCCAGCCCAAGACCCCTGACTGTCCGCAGCCCCCTCCTCCACAGCAGCCACGTCAGCAGCCTGAGGCTCATCCGCTGTAAACCCGGCGCCCCTCGCTGGCTTGGTGCAGAACTCAAAGCATAGACACCTTGACGTGCAGGGGGAGGGCACTGCCGCTCAGCACCGTGGGGCAGAGCCAACCAGAGAAACAAAGAGGGAAACCTGATAAACAGTTTCCATATCCAACATTTTCCACATTCAATTATTTTTAAATTAAATAATCTCTCCGTAGGAGAAAGAGGAAAGTTCCCGCTCAGCTCAGCCTTGCCAGGCCTTACAAAGCCCACATTGTGGGGCCCTGATGGAGACCGAGTCTCCTTGGAGCCCGCCCCTCAATGCCCCCTTTTATACTCATGCTCAGAGGCAGCCCCTCAGACTGCCCCTGCGCGGTGGAGACCCTGGCCCACAGCCACATGGCCTCAGTGGGGCTCTTGTCGGCTCCTGGGAGCCCGGGGTGTGGGCAACGAGCAGCTCTAGGTGGAGTGAAAAGGCCGCCAAGAAAAACTGAGCTACGGAAGGCAGCAGGGGAGATCTGAGGGGTGGCTGGGACGGGGGTTCTGCTGTGCCCATACGACACATTCAGGACCAACAGCTGGAAGAGCATGGGGTTTGCAGTCAGCCCATTGGGATTCCAGACCCAAGTCCTCTTCCTGCCAGGCAGGTGTGGTCAGGTGAGGTACTTAACCAGTTTCAAATTCATGATCGCCAGCTGTAAAATGGGAATGACGTGCATGCTAGTACTTCCCAGGGCTGCAGCGAGGATGACGGAACAAGGTCATTTGGAGGTTCCCATTCTAGTAATGGTAAAATAGCTTGTGTTGGACTCACCCTCCTGCAGATAACAATTATACACTCTGCACAAAATATTTATAAAAGGATTCGATCCGACAAAGGCTTAATATCCATAATATATAAAGAACTCACACAGCTCAACAACAAAAAATCAAACAACCCGATCAAAAAATGGGCAGGGGACATGAACAGACATTTCTACAAAGAAGATATATGGATGGCCAATAGACACATGAAAAGATGCTCATCATCACTAATCATCAGGGAAATGCAAATCAAAACTACACTAAGATATCACCTTACACCTGTTAGAATGGCAAAAATAACCAAAACAAAAAGTGACAAATGTTGGAGAGATTGTGGAGAAAAAGGAACCCTCATACACTTTTGGTCGGAATGCAAACTGGTGCAGTCACTGTGGAAAACAGTATGGAGATTTCTCAAAAAATTAAAAATAGAAATACCATATGACCCAGCCATCCCACTACTGGGTATCTATCCAAAGAACTTGAAATCAGCAATTCCAAAAGTCCCATGCACCCTTAATTTCATTGCAGCATTATTTACCATAGCCAAGACGTGGAAGCAGCCTGAGTGCCTATCAACTGATGATTGGATAAAGAAGATATGGTATTATATATATACAATGGAATACTACTCAGCCATAAACAAGGATAAAATTGTCCCACTCACAACAACATGGACGGGCCTTGAGGGTATTATGTTAAGTGAAATAAGCCAGATAGAGAAAGAAAAACTCTGAATGACTCCACTCATAGGTGGAAGTTAAACATATGGACAAAGAGAATTGATTGGTGGTTACCAGGGGAAAGGGGGGGTGGGGGGAGGGCACAAAGGGTGAAGTGGTGCACCTACAACATGACTAACAATAATGTACAACTGAAATTTCACAAGGTTGTAAACTATCATAATCTTAATAAAAAGTTTAAAAAAGATTTGAAGGCATTAGAGAGTGACTAAAAGCAGGTAGAAACTGAAGGGGTTTGACCCTTGAAAGAAGGAACTGCATGGTGAAGTCCACAATTATCTGGTTTTTCCCTTGAGGCTGCCACCCAGTCCACTCAGCAAGGGGCAGCTAGAAATCCAGCAGAAACCTGCAGTCTTATCAGATTGAGGCATCAGAGGATGGGGTTGGAGGTTGCCAAAGCAGCTGTAAATTGAGGGAGGAAATCCTGGAAAGGAAAGGGCCACAGACAGGTGATCCCCAGTGTGCATCCAAACCCCCCCACCCCCCAGAATCTTGGACTGCCTCCTGCACCACCCATGCTTGGGGGAGACTGCAAGGAGCCCAGTGAACGGCAATAGCTGGAAGGTGAGAGAGCTGAGCAAGGATTTCAGCTGCTGCCCACCAGAGCAGGGGAAAGAGAATCTTGAATTTGAGTCCCAATGACTTAGGGGGCCTTGGTGAACATCTCTGGTTTTCCATTAAAAGCTTAGAAGCTCGATGCCTTGAGAGCAAAGCCTGCATCCTGAGACTAAGAGTGAAACTGAAACAGACACATCCTAACCAACTATAGTCAAGCTTCTGCAAGGGGAGTTCAAGGCGAGAAGCCAGTGACTGAAAGGTCTGCTGGAACAAGAACCAACACTGTTCAAAGGAGGATCACAGAATCCAGAGTTTCTCCAAGGACCATCTACAATGTCCAATGCAGCAAAATTTTTAAAAAATTACTAAATGTACAAAGACACAGGAAAATGTGACTCATAGTCAAGGGAAAGATTAGTCAAGACAAACCAACACTGATATGACCTAGAAGTTATAATTAGCAGACAAAAACTTTAGAGCAGCTAGTGTAAACATGTCCAAAGACTTAAAGGAAAAGACAATCATAAGGAATGAACAGATAGGGAATACCACCAGAGAAATGGAAAATGTAATGAAGAACCAGACAGAATTCTAGAAGTGAAAAGTACAACACATGAAATGAACAAGGCCCTGGACAGGCTGTTAATAACAAGTTGGAAATTGTGGAAGAAAGGGTAAGTGAACTTGAAGACAGAGCCATACAAATGATCCAATCTAAATGACAGGAAAAATATTGAAACAAAATGAACAGAGCCCAAGTGGCCTGTGGACAACATCTGATAGATGTATAATTGGAGGCCCAGAAAGAGAGAGGAGACAGGAAATGGAACAGAAAAAGAATTTGGAAAAAAAATGGCTGAAAAAAGACTAAACACACACACAGACATGATCTACTAACAAAAAAGGAAACCAAAGGCAGGCCAAATACTGGAGAAAATGTTTGTAATACATATAAATAACTAAGGACTTGTATCCAGAATGTATAGAGATCTAAAAATCAACAAATAAAAAGACAAACAATTCAATTAAAAAAAATGGACAAAAGACATGAACAAACATTTTACAAAAGCAGTTACACAGTTAACACCCAAGGCTAACGAGCACAAGACGTGAAAATACGCTCAGCATATTACTCACCAGGAAAATGCTTACTGAAACCACGATGAGATAGTATTTCACACCCACTAAAATGGTTAAAATATAGAAGATTGACAACACCATGTCAGTGAGGACTGAGCAGCCAGAACACTCGCCCGTTACTGGTGGGATGCAAGATAGCTCATCACTTTGGAAAACACCTTGGCGATGTCTTATAGATTTAGATATACGCTTACCCTGCGGCCCCACAATTTTACTTCTCGACAAATTACACAAGATAAGTGAAAACTTAGGTCCTCAAAAATGCTGGTGCATGAATGTTCATGGCAACTATATTCATAATAGCCCAAATCTAGAGACAACCCAGAATGCTCATCCACAAGACAATGGATAAACAACCTGTGACATACTCATGCCACGAGATACTACTCTGTGAGAGTAAAGAATGAGCTGCTGACAAGCGCAATGGCGTGGGTGACTCTCACACCATGATGTGAGCGGAAGAAGCTACAGAAGAATACAGACTGTATGAGTCTCTTTGTAGGAAGATTTGTGAAACAAATCTAAGGGGGTGGAAATCAGAAAGGTGGTTGTCCACCTGCCCTTGGGGAGTACTGACTGGAAATGGTAGGAGCGATGGAAATACCCCCTGTCTTGGTGCTGGTGGTAGTTACGTCAAAAGTCATCCCAGTGTACACTCGCGATGTGTGCAGTTTATCATCTCCATCACGCATCGTACATGCGGGGCCGCTGAGACCAGGCCGCCGGGGTTTGAGTCTCAGCTCCACCACTGGCTAGATGGGAGACTGTGCGAGTCCTAGACCCTTCCAGGGCCTCAGGTCTCTGAGTCATAAAATGGGGACAGTCAACCGTGTGGGTTGTTGTAGCAGCTGAATGAGATACCCAGGTAACACCTAGAACAGGGTTGGCCCTGAAGAAAATGCTCAACCCTTGTTAGCTCTTGCAGTTTTTCATATAGAGTGGGCTGGAGGTCCATTCAGCGTTTACAGAATTTTAAGCACGTTCACAAGCTGTGGATGCGTCATCTAGCAAGCTGCCTCCCCTGTGGGCAGACAGCAGGCGTGGAGGAAGGTGCCGCCGACTTAGTGGGTGGCCTGGCCGCTCCCATCTGCCCCGGTGGCTTCCCCAGATATGTAGTTGTTCATTTCTCTCTCCTGGAGCTTCCCATGAAGAACTCGACGTTTTCAGGAGTGGGTCAACACTTCAGAAACACACAAGAACTCCCCCAGGGACCTGCTGGACTCCAGGGTTATTTCTGGGGTTCAGAGGGGAGAGTGTCAGCAGCAGGGGGGAGCCGTGCTGGCACCGAGCTGCTCTCAGAGGCCAGTGGGCGTGCCTCGCCAGTGCCTCCTGCTGGCTGAGCAAAGCAGGCCTGAAAAGCGCGCCTTAAACCGTGGTCTGAATGGGCCTTACGCTAGTTTCGAATTATGATATTTCTGATCTTTGGATTAAGAAAGTGTGTGTGCTTTCTGACATCCTGGCTTCCTCGCTTTTGCTGGCTCCCCCGGTGGGCCACACTGGCCAGGCTGGCCTGACACACTAGTGGAGGCTATTGGACATCCCGGTTCACGTTTACCTGGCATCTGCCTCCCTCAACAGACCAGAAGCTCCCGGAGTGTCCGCCTATTCTCCAGCCCCTGGCACATGGCCTGGCCTCTGCTGGGCGAGAGGGAGATGAGTGAGCTCCTGTCACTGCCTCTGTGTCCTGCCCCCGACCAGCTGGGGTGCAAACCTGGCGGGGGGTAAGACAGTTGCATCTGTAAACTCTGCCAGGTGTTGGTCATGGCATGAGTGCTCTGCACTGGAGGGTCTGGTCAGTCCCAGGACATCCTTGTGCCACGTGGATGCTCATCCCATTATGGCGACAGGGAAGTGAAGGCTTGGACTGAGCCAGCCACTTGGCTGGTGACAGCCTGCCACTTCATGCATCCCGCTCCCCAGCCTGGGGCCTTCGGCGCCCCACTGCCCAGCTGGAGAGTGTCCTGGGCACATGGTCCACTTCCTCCAGGGTGGCCCCCGGCAGCTCTGTCCTCTGGAAGCACACCCTGAAGCATTCAGTTTTGCTCCTCTTGCCCCGTCCGGAAGGGCATGGCGGGGGCCTTCCTCGGGCCACTGCGTGACTTCTGCTCCCTGTCCCACCAATCCTGTTGGCTGTTAATTTCATAAAGAGGCCATTGTTCATCTAGATGGTCTTTACAAAAGCAAGTCCCCAGCGAGTGGAAACATTTAGTTAATAATTTAACACTGTGCTGTCTGCTGAATTTTCAGGCCCTTAAATAAGATCGATGGAGCTAACAATTGGCTTATTGAGTTTGCAGGCTCTGTTTCCTAAAGACACAGACGAGCGTGGAAGGGATGGCTGTGCCGTGGGGGAGGGGAGCACCATGCAGGAGAAAAAATGTAGATGGTATTGATGCAAGTTGTCAAAAATAATTGTTTTATTTTCCCTGGGAATGTTCCAGGTGCCCCCGGATGCACTGATCCATGACGCTGGCTCTCCAGGAGCAGGAGTGTGGCATTTATCGGTGTTTCGCTGCCTGCCCTGAGATGCTCATCAGGTGCACGCCTGTGCCTCATTACCTGACTGTCTCTCCCTGTGTTTTGGGAGGGAGGCGACAGGAAAGAGAGGCAGGGAGCTGCACCTCCCTTCTGCTGGTCTCCGAGGGGCAGGCAGGAGCCTGGGGCCTCTTCCCGGAGGGGTGGGGGTGTCTGAGTCTGTGTGGGGGTTTCGGGGATGCTCTGGGACAAAGGGAGCCAGGGAAACCTCGAGGGACAGTCCACAGCGGGAGACACAAGAGGAAGTGGGCTCAGGCCACGGGGGCCAGACGCCAGGAAGAACTCGGCTGGCCCCGCCAGGGACCCGAGGGAAGCCCCAGACCCGGAACTCCCCCAAGGCCTCTTTCCCAGAAGAGAGTGGGACCAGGCTCCCCGGCAGCCCCAGAGCAGGAGAGATGCTTGGGAGCATGCACCCCGTCCCAGTGCCTGCCCATCTGTGGTTCTCCCACTTTCAGCCGGCTGCCAGGAGGAACCACACCTTCCCCAGAACAAGAGACCATCCACTCCCAGCACCCAGCCCCCCGGCCCCGTGGCTTTCTTCTTCCCTGTGAGCGGATGGCTCTCTCTTGGTTTGGGCAGTTGGTGGAACACGCTGGGGAGGTGAGGGCAAGTTGGCCCCACCTCACACGTTTCTTGTGCCAGGGCCTCCCCTCCTCGGGGGCAGGCGGTGAGGTATCACCTTCACTGTCACTGGAGATGGTGGGGCCTTGTGAGACCAAAGTGATGGTCTCTCCGAAGCCCCCTCCCACGCCCATCCAGCCTCCTTGCCTGTGTCCCTTTGCTGGGGATGACACCTCGCTGTCCAAGTCCCAGCCCACCCAGGGCCTCCTCCAGGGAGCCCTTGGGGATTCGCCAGGTGGAGGCAAACACCCTCTGCACCGTGCTCTGATCCCTTTCCAGGGCCCTGCTGACCGCCCGGGGGCTGTCATCACTTGTCCATCCGTCCATCCACTCACGATTCCACAGCATGGATGCACCAAGGCCTGCATGCGCCTGGCTCCGGGCAGGGGCCAAGGGTGCCAAGACGGGCGGACACCTCCTGTCCCCGGAAGGCTGTTTCCACTGGGGGGAGTGCCTCACAAAAGGTGGTTTGGCTACCAGTGGCTGGAGGACAGAGTGGCCAGGAAACTGCTCCAGGAGGCGAAAGGTCAGGGGACACCTCTGAGTCCCTGGAAGACAGGACCTAGGAAGGGCAGAGTGGAGTAGATGGTTCAGAAGCTCCCTGTTCATAGCCTGGAAGCTTTGAATCCCCCCAGAGAAGAGCTCCAAGGCTGCTCGTCACCCTCAGAACTGAGTCTGTCCTGCTATCTCGAGTTTGAGGAGCTCAGCACAGCTCCCCCGAGAGGGACAGAAATGGTCTAGCGGCTGCTGTTGAACAGTGCTCCCTCGGCCACCCACCTTTGCAGGCTCTGTCTGCCCTGGTCAGCTCCGGACTCGCCAGCTCCCAGCTCGGCGCCGGGAAAACGTGGCACATGGTGTGGTGGTATGTCCTCCTAGAGAGGGACCTGGCCCCATCCATGCTCAGAAACCTTCCACCTTATTGGCATCTGGAACCCCAGGAGGGTATTGGGCCACGAGCCCCTGGGTTCCAGGAGTTTCCCCAGCCAGCCGAGCGGTGCAGCCCTGGTTATCAGCACCAGAGCCAAACCTAGGCAGATACTCATCAGCTGCCTGCCCTGGGCAGACAGACAGACGGGCAGCACTCCCGGCCCCCACCTTGAAAGGAGCCTCTACAATCAGGAAGTCGGGTTGGGGGCCCAGGGCTCTGAGGTTCTTGCTTCTTGGTTCGTTGCTCAGATAACAGGGGTGAATGGAGCGTCCTGGGCCGACAGTGCGTCGTGATAAGCCCAAAGGCCGAGTGTCCAGGGGGCCTCTCTTCCCCGGCCCAGAGCAGGGAGGGGAGATCCCGACCCTGACAGCACCTCTCATCCAAGGGCACGGAGTTTCTGGCAGCGCACGGAAGCCCTGGCATTGTGGTGGGGGCGGGGGACATGTCCTCTTTCCCCCTTGATGGTCAGATCCCCCTCTCTCCTCAGATGAGGTCTCCCTTGGAAGTGCCAGGTCAGGTCACTCACAGCCCCCTCAAAAGAATTCGGCTTATTTTTTTCTCTAGAAGGATAAGGATTGAAAAAATGAACACTGTTGCTGGACCCTCACAGAACTGGAGGCTCTCTGTGGTCTGTGCGTGTGTACACATGTGGGTCTGTGTGTGCCTGTGGGTCTGTGTGCATGTGCCTACACATATGTGCATCTGTCATGTGTATATATGTGTGCCTGGTGTGTGTGCACGTGTGTTGTGTGTGCACGTGTCAGTGCATGCATGCACCTGTGTGTGCCTGTGCATATAAACATGTGTATTGTGTGCATATGCATCTGGTGTGTGCATGTGTCTTGTGTATACATGTGTGTCTCTGTGTGGTGTGCGTTCGTGCACATAAGCATGAGTATGTGCATATATGTGCAGATGCGTCTGATGCATGCATGTGCACGTGTCTGCGTGTGCATTGGGCCTGTGTGTGTGTTTTGTCTCCTTCCCCTCCTTCTTTCTTTCCAGCATCAAATCTTGGGTTGTTGGGCTCCACATCACCAGATGAGAGGGGAGTGGAATGCACCTGGCATCCCCAAGCAGAGAGAGCCAATGAAAAACTGTCCCAAATCATGCAAAGGAGAGTCCGACAGCTTGGAGCTGCCAGGGCTGTGCGGGGTGCGCCCAAGGCTGCTGCAGTGCCCAGGCCCCAGCCCCGGGAGTGGGCCCCACAAAGCGGCCTTTACTGCTTTGTCAGCCTGTGCTGGCGTTTAGCCTCGCTCTGGCAGCTCCTCAAGCAAAAAGGTTCCTGCAGGCAGAAATAATGACGCTGTGGGCGCTGCCTTGGGACCCAGCGCGGTCCTGCGGGCTTGCTCAAGCTCCCAAGACTGCAGCTTCAGAAATCGGGGTCCTCCTAAGAACTAAATGTGGACTGTTCTCCCCAGGAGAAGGGAAGCTGTCAGCCGAGAGAAGCAGCAACCAGACGCTGTCAGCACTGGGGGCGTTTGAAACGCTCGAACGTCGGGGAGAAAGCACACCCGTCCCACACACTCTCTTCCTCTCCCTTCTCCTGAAAGAGACTTTCACAGCCGGGCGTGCACACACGCACGCGTGCACACATGCACACACACACACACACTCCCCACGGTCTGGGCATGTCTGAAGCCCGCACACGATGGCTCAGCCGGGCAGTTGGGCCCTACGTTCTCCCCCGCCCTCCACAATCCTCGAGAGCACAGCTGCCGGCACTGGGCTGACACGTCATAGGTTTAGTAACACTCGGGGTATCTGTCGATGGAGACATCACAGCCGTGTCTGTGGGCTGCCTGACGGGATCTGCATCTGGAATTCCCACCAGGCCCACGTCAGCCCATCCTCCCCCAGCCTGAGAGCAGTGGCCCGGCCACCTTGGCCCCCCACGAGCCCCGTGAAGCGGGCTGGAGGCTGCAGGGCGCCCAGTGCGGAGCGGGCAGGCGGACCCATTAGCGGCCTCGCTCCACCGGCTCACCTCACGTGTGCCAGGCTGGCACCTTCTACCAGGATGCGGCACGGAACACGGAATACGGGTAGATTCTCAAAGGAGATGCTTTTCTTCGGAAAGTTTATTTGCAGATTTATGTCTGAGGGTGTATTTTTTTTAAACCTCAGCCAGAGGTTAGATTTCAGATGTCCTCCGACCTGCTCTGCTTGTTTGAAGTCCTATTTATTTGTTTGGCTTGGCCAGTCAAAAGTTAAAACACACAAATTTTCCCTGCTTAGGGTCTTGTTAAGCGCTCTTTCGGACATGTGCCATGCTGGTTGTGACTGGGCGAAGAACAGGTCTCTCTGAGTGTCACGCGGGAGGGGTTCCCCAGGTCCTCCAGGGAGCTAACTGGCCCGGTATTTCCACACTGCCCTCCCCCTGGGTCAATAACATCCTTTCATTCATTTTCTGAAGCAGAAGGTCCGTGAAAGGGCTGCCTGCGAGGCGTGCCTCCTCCTGCAGGGACATGGCCCCGCGCAGCCACCTGCCCGCTGCCTCCCTTTGCAGCTCCAGGAATGTGGCCTCCACTCAGGACTCAGCACAGAACGCTCCGGACTTCACGCCCTGGGTCTCCTTCTGGGTCGGGGCCAACTCCTCAGAGCCAGTCTGTGGTCCTCTCTGGGCGACCGCCTGGTCTCCTCCCGATCTGGCTGTGCCCGTGTCTCGGTGGGGATGGGGTCCTGAGCACACAGGGCGATGTTTATGCTGTTGGTGCAGGCACTATCTTACGGGGTGGGGAGACGGAAGGCGCCAGCAGCGGGTGCAGATCCCCGTGGATCCCGGCTGATCACCTTGGAAGCCGTGTTTCCCCACGTGTAAAGAGGGTTTGGTTAGGAGCATTAGCTGAGCGAGAGAAGCCATCGGCTCACTTCCTGGCGACGGCTCTGCCACCTTTGTCGATGGGCAGAATGGAAAGCGGAGTTTGGAGAAGTCGGGTGAAGCTGGAGGTGGCTGAAGTTGGGGATGAAGGCATCTGGGGAACGGAGCCCAGGAGCTTTCTAGGGCTCTGCTGGGTGGTTCTTGGCCATCTCCCCGGGGGGTGGAGAGTGGTGGCCTTGGCCTCTGGGGTTTGTTCCGTGTCCTGCTTTCTTTCTCAACATGGGAGTTGATGGGTGGCTCCAGAAAGCTGGAGGGGCGAGGTCGGGTGGGCTAATAGTTGACGGTGACGCTGGGAACCTCTGAGACACAGCGGTGACCAGAACTGGAGGACCTGGCCCCGGCCACACTCGACTTTGGAAATGACCCCAGTGGCATCTAGGGTGCCCTTCTGGGAATGGCAGGGCCGGGCTTCAGGCTTACTCACCGCCCTTGGTGTCTCTCTTGGGCTTGTGGCCTTCCCAAGAGGAAGGTCCTGGGCTGGGGTCCGGGCCTGTGGCTCCTCACCTGGGAAGCTTCTGGGCCACACCATGCTCCGCGTGTTTGCTCTGTCGTTGCTGTCTCCTGAGCTTCACATGGTGTCGGGCATGGGGCCACGCAGACTCCCGTCCTCAGGCAAGGGCTGCTTTGTGAGCCTGCCTTCATTCGACAGCAGAAGGAATGGATGCTCAGGGTGTCAAGGACCAGCCCCAATCACATAGTTTATGAATAAAACATGCACCGAGTCAGTTGGACTCCAAGTCTGTGACGTGGACCACGATGGCTTTTGGCAGAGAGAAGATTCCAGAAGCCTTGGAGGAAGGTGCTTTACTCCTGGGAGGGGCGGCCTCCTCTGTGCATTCAGGGGCAGGTCTCTCCTCCCTACTCCTGTCACTCCTGTCTGAGCCCCCATTCCCACAATCCTGAGACGAGCTGGAGAAGTTGGGAAATGCTCCAGTCTGGGTTCTGGAGTCCACGAGCTCAGAAGCAGCCCTGGGGCCCTGAGTTCCTCCTCGGGAGGCTGCCCCAGCCCAGCGAGCCCACCCGCTATGGGGAGCCAGCCCTCCACTCATGCTGTGAGCACGCAGGGCCCAGGGCTTCCCCAGCCAGACCTCTGCCCTGTCGAGGGGGGGGTCCCTGGTGCTCCTGCCCCACCCCCACGGCGAGAGTCCCCCAGCCTCCCCAGAGGGACAAGCACCCACTTTCCAGGACACCTCAGCCCTCCGTCCACCACCTCTGCGGCCGAATTGCTTACACTCTGTCACGATAAGACTAGTAGGTAGACCATATGCTCCGGCAATTCCTAGATACACACCCAGAAGAACTGAAAACAGGTGTTCAAACAGAAAGCTGACACAGGTGCTCACAGCAGCGTTATTCACAATGACCAGAAGGCAGACACAATCCAGATGTCTATCAACAGACGAACAGATAGACAAAACGAGCCCCATCCACACAGTGGAATATTCCTCAGCCATAAAAGGAAGGAGGCACTGACACGTACAGCAACAAAGATGAGCCTCGAAAACACCGCGCTACGTGAAAGTGAGCCAGACACGGCGGTCTGCGTACTGTGTGATCCCGTTTGTACGGAATGTCCAGAGTAGGGAAATCCATAGACACAGAAAGTGGATTAGTGGGTGCTAGGAGCTGGAGAGGGGGTGGGGTGACTGCTGGTGGGCACGGGGCTTCCTGGTGGGGTGTCGAAAATGCTCTGGAGCTAGAGAATGGTGACGTTTGCACAATGTGTGGCTGTGCTAACTGCCATTGAACTATACATTTTAAATGGTCAAAATAGTAAATTTATGTTACATATTTTACCACAATTAAAAAGTCAATCCTTGATACTTAAGATTGATTTAGAAAAGAAAAAACAAAAAAAACCCAACGAAGTCTCAGCAGCTTCAGGACCTGACCCTCTCGGCTGACTTTCTCCCACTCCCTGTGGGCATTTCACGCCAGGGGCCACCCAGGCTGGGCAGGAGGGACCCTGACAAGCTGCCCTCCCCGCCCGGCCTGAGGTGGAGGCAGGAGACCCCAGGTCCTCGTGAGGAAGGACGGGGCTCTGTGTTCTACTCTGGGCGCCGGGCGCGGGAGCCGAGGGCTGGCCTGGGCCGCGTCTGCAGCCCACACCTCTCGGTGGGGCTCCCCCCGAGCCCCCGCCACTAGAGGCACGATGATTGCTTGTCGGACCGAGAGCTCCCGCCTGTAACAATAGGGCCGCCTAATTGAAATGTATGAGAAACAATTAACAGTAATTGGAATCAATTAATAGATGATTTTCTTGGGAACTAGTACACAACGTGAGGCAGAATCTAATTACAATTCCCAAGTGCACACCCCTCCCCAGTCAGGTTGCATGTTGGGAAGGAGCGAGAGCACATTCTGGCATATTCCGTCAGACAGCAGCCACCTAAGCAGGAAGGTGGGCTGAGCTGTGGGGTGGGGTCCGCAAGCCTGGCCAGAGGGCAGGGGCTGGTGCTCCTGAGCAGGTGGGCTTGCCGGGGACAGGGCCCCGGGCCGGGGAGCCCAGGCTTGTCCACTGCCCCAGGGGGCGTTGCCCAGCTCTAGGGCCAGGCTTTATTTTTCAGGGATGCTGTTGAGCCACTGCCCGAGCGTGGGGGCGACCCCCCTCATCCTTTGAGACTTGGGGACATCTGCGTCAAGTAAAAAGAAAGACCCCGAGCCTGGAGTCCAGAGGCCCTCTAGGGCTGTGCACAGAATGGCCGAAAAGGGAGCCGGGCGACAGCTCACTGATCTGCCACCCGAGCAGGGGAGACTGCTAATGAGGGGCCAATTAGTCCAGAACAGAGCCACCAAGAGCCCAGGACAGGGGACCGGGGGTGACGGCTCCTCAGCCTCTTGCCAACCCCTCGGCCCAGGGTGCCGGGCAACAGAGAGAAAGGCCTTCTCTGCCCGTTCCCACCACAGGGGCTGTTGGTGTCCTGGTCACCAGGATCCCGCTCGGCCACTAATGAGCAGATTTGGACAAACATGTTTTTCCTCCAGGATTTGGCTTCCTTCTTAAGGAACAGGCCCAGAGGAGCCCCTCCCCGCGCCTCCGTGCCAGCTGTGTCACCTTCTCAGTCGTTGCTTAGCCCGGAACAGCCATCACTTGTTCATTCATTCATTCGTTCAACGAAGGTGCTTTAAGCACCTCTGTAGGTGGGGTCTCGATCTGGGGGATCCGCTGACAGGCCATGTCCTCTGAGGAGGTGGCCGGTTGTATTAATCCATAGACCCGGGGACAAAGCGGGTGTCTGCACAGCCCGGTCAGCCTTGTCCTCTGCCCAGCCTCGTCCTCGGAGGGAGAAGCAGCCTCCTTCCAGCTTCTGGGCGGCTCTGGAATGTGCCCCTCCAGCCTGCAAGGGGGAAGGGACAACGGGAGGTGTTGCCCGGTGGCCTCCTGCAATTCACAGGGCCAAAGCCCACCCAGGTAAGGGGCGTGGAGGTCAGGGCGGGGAGAAGCCGCTCCGGGGAAGGGTCCTCGTTCTGGGCCATCCCAGGCAGGAGCCCCTGTGTGGTGGAGTGGCTGCAGCCCCTCCAGGCCCGGGAGCCCGGCGGGTGGGCCGTGGGGTCAGGCAGCGTGGGCTCAGTGTCCTCTCTTATCAGATGCAATCGGGCTGCTGTTTCACCGCTCCCACCGAGCGCCCTTCTCTGCAGTCAGGCCCACTTCCTGTGAGCAGAAGTGCTGAAAAGCTCCCGGCACAAAGGGCCGGCTCTTATCTCCTCACCCCTGCCCCAGGCAGGCACACGAGTGGCTCCGATTTCTGCCCCGGGGAAGCAGGTGAGAAAGTCTCTGGCTGCCGGGCTGGGGCGCAGGGAGAGGAGGGGGTGCCCGCTGAGCCCCAGGAGGCAGAGGGGGCGCCCCCATGCTGGCCGAGGATCTGAGCTCCGACTCTTCCTTACGAGCTTCTCTAAACACTGCCTCCCCAGGGGATTTGTTTTCTCTGATTGGACACTGATTGCTGGCCTGGTGCAGCCAGCTGACACTTTATCTGATCCGCTATGCACGGCAGGAAAATTGGGTCCTTGCGGGGGGCCTCTGACTCGGGGCTTGGATCTGGGGGCTGGCTAAGGGGACAAGGCCGTGTCCGGGGCTCCAGGATCAGGACAATGACCACCATCAGGGTGGATGGAGGAAGCTACACACTTCAGTTACAGGAAATTTGGGCTGGTGGGTGTGCCTGGGGAGCAAGAGGCAGATGAGAAGAAGAGATGAGAGGAGAAGGGACCAAGTGAGGAGAAGACCAGGGCATCTGCGAGGTGGAATGTGTGCTCTTGCTCAAGGTCCCCATCACAGGGTTCAGGCGTATTGAAGTCTGCAGACCCCTAGCTTTGTGGCCTACAGCTCTGGCCAGGCAGGAGTTAATCGCTGTAGTGTGACTTGACAAGTCCAAGGTGAAGTGGGTGGCCAGAAGTCTCAAAGGCATCCTTAACCCCTCTTGGCTGAGAAATCTAGCTGTTGTTCTCCGGATAAACTCTCCCATCATCACTTGTCATGGGAATCAGAGATGCTGGCAGCCAGACGGGTTTGCATTCTTAAAGGGACAGTGCGTCCAACGCAGTCCTCCTGCGGGATCTCTTATGCTTCCCGCGCTCAGTGCCCGGCTACGTTTCTCCTCAGAGGGAGTAACTCAACTCAGCCCAACACAAACCCTAAAGAGCGCCTGCCGGGTGGGGCGGGGCACGAAGGGCTCAGGGTCGGAGCAGTAAGAACGGCTGACACTGACCAAGGCTGTGCCTTTCTGGGACCCACACAGACTGGAGCTACCTCTATTCCCGTGGATGCTTATCTTCCTACAGCCAGAATCACTCCCAAGCCACCAGGCCTGGTAGCTGGAAGGGGCGAGGGCCCCCCTGGGCTGGTGAGCATCTGTCTTGCCTCGGGCCTGATCCACAGGGAGCCCTGCTCTGCCTTCTGTGCTTCTCTAAGGGGTCTGGGCAGGCTGGGCTGGGCTGGACGGGGTGGCCGGCCTGCTCGGAGCCTCCCCCGCCTCTGCGGGACTAAATAGCACCTGGCAGACGGGCATCCTGCAAGGGCCACCTCCTGGTGAGCCCACGGCCCCCTCCTCACTCCCGTTTTTATTTTACTTTGCGGTCAGGGTGATTCTAGACGGTGAGTCCTGCACCTTGGCCACACTCAGCTCAAAGTCCGTGGCAAGCCTCCTTGCTCCCTGCCAGGCCCTGTGTGACGGTGCAGCCTCCAAAAACCAGCTAAGGTCCTGGCCTTCCAGCTCACCATGCAGGGCGCCCACTGACTCAATTCTCACGAAACCAGATGCCCAAATCCAGACAGGGCGATGCAGCCGGGGGGGGAGGGGGTGGGGAGCTGGGTTGGGGGGTCAGAGGGCTCCTGCTCTGTTGCTCACCCCTTTTGATGAAGAAACAACAGGAAAGCTCCCTTCTCAGACTCACAGCACATCGGCCTCCCAGCCCGGAGCCCCAGTCCAGGACGGCCCCACGGCTACGACTGTGGCTCGCCCGCCTGCCGCACAGAACTGCGCTCTCCCACCTCCCCCGGAAATGCTGCAATCCAGCCCCAAACTGGCCCCCGCCACGAGCGGCCGGCACTGCGCGGGCACACCGCCACCAGGAATGCCACAGGTCCCGGCATGGGGCCCCTGGGTGAGGAGGAACCCAGGAGCTGCCTCTTAAGCTGTGCGGTGTGGGCTCCTTAGAGCCTGAGGCCCAGGGGTACCCCAGTTCCCTCCCAGAGCAGACCACCCACATCCAGTCTGGGGTCCCCCGGTGTTGGCTCTGCCCAAGACTGGACCCACACCTGGCTTTAAGGGAATATGTTTTGGTGCCTTGGGTGGACAGCTTGGGAGACCCTCTGGGGGGAGAGCCAGCCGAAAGGAGTGGGCGCTGCAAGCTCTTCCTCATTTTCCCATCAGGAAATGGGCGCAGTGGGAAGGTGCCCTTCGGTGCCTTGGAGAAAGGGGAGGGGCTGGCAGGGTGGGGAGCCCGCTAGCACGGGGGCTTACCCTGTGCCCTACTCCACTGCCTCAGTGGGTCCAACACGAAGCTGGGGGATAAGCTCCAAGCTCCTTGCCTTTTTACTGTAGGGAAACTGAGGCACGGAGGGTCAGATCACACACCCAAGATCCCACCCAGCTGCAGAGCTGGTGTGTGAACGGTTCTGGGTGCGCCAGAGTCCTTGCCTGACCCCGATGCCCGAGCCTGATTCTCTGGATGGGGGGACCCATCCTAGCATCTGATAAAACTTCTCAGCATGAACGTTTTTCTGCCCAGGACATTCTTTGCCGCAGAGGACGAGCTGGACTGTGTGGCAGGCCCCTGGGGACATGGGCATCCACAGCGTATTTCATGGGCACCAGGTGGGACACCACAGCCTGCAGCCCTCTGAACCGGACGGTCTCTGCATGTTTCCAACCCACCTTCCAAGAGCCCCAGCTGCCAGGGGCTTTGCAGGGGGGAGCTCCGGGTGTGCTGCTGGCCCCCGAGGAAGGCAGGGCCCGCATGGCAGGCCTGCCATCTCAGCCAGGGCCCTCAGCCGGGGGCGACTTGCCTCCCCTAGGGACACTTGGCAGGTCTGGGTAGTTCAGCTTGACATGGTCATCTGGCAGGGGGAGGCCAGGGAGGCTGTAAACATCCCACGCTGCACAGGACAGCCCCCCACAACAGAGGATCTGACCCCAAATATCAGCAGTTTGGGGGTTGGGAAATCCTGACAAGGAAACACTCAGAGGCCCACGGCCACAGCAGCTGCGGCCTAGGGGGCATGCGGGGGGCTTCTCGGAGCTTCTCCAGGGCCATCAGCTCACCGCTCAGCCCAGTAGGGGCCAAACCTCCCTGGACCCCTGTGCCCAGAAACCCAGCCCTGAGGAATAAGATGTGGACCCAGAGAGGGGTCAACAGCTCAGGCGCCGGGACAGCCCCCAGGCTCAGTGTCCTGCTGGAAGTCCTAGTCCTCCGAGATCCCTACTCCTGTTCCCAGGGAGTGTCTGAGAAACCCTCGGGCCTCCAGCTGGTTTTCTTCCATGAAAGGGTGTTTCTGCCCAGTGGGCTGGGATCCCAAGCCCTGGGCGCCCTGGGCCTCCAACTTCTCGTCAGTGAAGTGGGGAGATCGGAGCCCCTGCTGCCGGGACCGGGCGCCGCGAGGGGCTGCCGGCAGGATCTGCTGAGAAGCAGGGTTCCCTCTTGAAGCTCTGAGACCCCACCTGGGCCTACCCTGACCCTCTTGCTGTCCCTCCCTCGAGGGCAGCGTATCTGGGGACCTTAGTGCCACCGCTGGGCCCCCTACATGTCCTCCCTGCCTGTGTCGCCGCCTCCCAGAGGCCCACCTTCAGCCCCGGATGTCTGCAAGCGGCAGCCGTGCACAGCGGCAGCCCGGCGGAGAGCTGATACCCTCGGTATCCGTAATCGGATCAGCGCCCGGGTCAAATAACTCATTGTCGGGATCAACAGAATTCCTGCCTGGGACCCGCCGCGTTTGTGGGTCTCGACCGTGGGGACGGCGGCATTGAAAGATGACTCCTGGGTGCACAATTCAGGAGGACAGGTGAAGGGACGGAGTGGACGAATGTCCATGGAGATGGGGAGGCAGACAAGGGACGGGGGGCCCCGGTGGAGGCCGGCAGTAGGAGCTTCTGCCCCTCAGAACTCCGGGTTTCTCCTCTGAAACGGCCTCTGTAACCAGCCCAAGGCGTCACTTGCTCCCTGAGCAAAGATCTCAAGCTCAGAGTCTGAGCGGGGCGAAGCGACACCGAGGTTCGGACGATTGTGTCCCCTGAAATCCCACGGGGCCGTGGTGAGTGGTTTGGAGACGATTCCTTGCTGAGTGACAATTCAGAAACAAAAAGGAGGGTGTAGACACAAAGGATTTTGAATCCAAATGTTTGCTTTTAGAGACTCTCACGGCCTGCCTGCGGCACCCCCGGGCCAGGACCTTCCTGCTGCTCTCCAGGGAGCCTCGGGGTGCCCTGCCCGGCCAGGCCCGGCACCCAGCTCCGTGTGCGTGGCCCTCTCGTCCCGGAGCAGGTTGTCTGCAGCAGCCTGGGGGCTCAGAGAGCAATTTTCTCTCTGAAACCGAGGAGATGTTGGTCCCAGTGAGGCCAGGCTTGGCCCGGCAGGAGCAGAAGACTGGCTTCTCGGTCCCAGCCCGGAACAAACTGGCCTCCCCTGCTGTCAGGTCCCACAGAGCTCAGGAGGATGCTCCAGGAGTGACAACTGTCCAATGGCCTGAAAGCTGCTGCCTGTCTGGTGCGCAGGACAGGTGGCCACGCCCGGCCATTGCTGGGGTCTGCCGGGAACCCTTCCTCAGCCCTGGGCTCTGGCTCCCAGGCAGTGAGGGCCTCTTCGTCCCTCTCCTCTGGGTAGTGCTGGGTGGGGGCTGCGCACGTGTTGGAGGTGGGGATGCAGGGGTGAGGGTGGTGACGGCGGTTCCCGGGGTTCAGCGTGTAGGGGCTGCACAAAGGGGAGGGGAGACCCCTGGCCACTGCCCTTGTTTGACTGGCCTCTGGGCCAGGGCAGAGACTCCAGGGAAAACCCTGGCAGCGCCCACCCATCCCTAGAGCTCACTGTGGCCCCTGAAGTGGGTTCAACCGCATCCTCCTAACACTTACATCCACCCAGAACCGCAGAATGTGACCTTATCTGGAAACAGGGTCTTTGCAGGTGTAATTGGTTAAGATGACATCATAACGGGTTAGAATGGGCCCCAAATCCAACGACTGGTATTCTTACACGAAGGCCACGTGACGAAGGGGCCAGGGGTCAGGACGATACGTCTACAAGCCCAGAAACCCCAGAAAAGGCTGGCAGCACTGGGAGCTGGGAGACGGGCCTGGCACGGGTTCTCCCTCAGAGCTCCCGGAAGGAACCAGCCTTGGCATGCCTTCATCTTGGACTTCCAGCTTCCAGAACTGTGAGAATAAATGTGTTTTAAATCACCTGGTTTGTGGTACTTTGTTACTGCAGCCCCAGGACACTAAGGCAGTCCCTGAGAGGCAACCCTCAAGCCCCTTGCTGGGAAACCCATACTGGCCTGTGGTCAGGGCATGGTGGGGACTGGCCAGCAGGACTTGTGTGTCCTTTACTCTGGGGGCACAGTCAGGCCCTCCACCTCCATGCAGGGACAGTCCCCCCCCCCCCCCCAAGAGGAGCATCCCCTGCTTTTGTCTCCCGAGGAGAGTGCTGACCCAGGAGGACTGAGCTAGCCTGCAGCTGTGCCCGCCCGGGGTGGGTAGCCTGAGAGCCAGGGCCCACCTCCCGGCCAGGTGTCCTCTTACCACCTTGTCCTGCTCTGTGGGGCTATTCATCACAAGGCGGGCTTTGCAGCTCTTAGGCTGTGAGAGACTTCCCGGGAGATGCAGCCTGCACCCCTCCAACAGGCTCTAGGGTTTTGGGGAACCACCTCAAGGGAAGGGTTTGCTCTGTGTGCGGGGTGGGCGTGCAGAGGCCAGGGTTCTGGGGGGGGGGCAGCGTGCCCCTACCAGGCAGCCGGAGGCTCTGCCAGACCCTGTCGTACATCCTTCTCCGGGGGCTGTGGCACTTTTCCCAGCTCGTCTGGGGCCCAGGCCTCGGGCACAGCTGAGGGCCAGGACTGGGCTTGGTGTCACATGTGCTGCCTGTGGGCTGACAACGCGCCGTGTCCAGACCTGATCCCTCACCGAGCTGAGAGTGGAAGGCAGGCAAAGCAGGGATGACAGATTCAAGGGGGACAATTCTGCTTGGGTTTTAAACCCCGTGGATGCAGACCCTGCTTCCCCCCTGCACAGTGTCCCAGAGCTGGTGCCAGGGCCTCAGTGCTTGGGTGGCGGCTGCATGCCCAGCTGAGAGGCCAGAGCCCTGGGAGTGGCCCAGTGGCATAGCTGAGGCTGCTGAGTTTTTGTCCTAGGTGGAGAGGAGCATAGTCTTTCTGCGGGGAATGAATGAATGAATGA
Source organism: Equus quagga (assembly GCF_021613505.1). NCBI lineage: Eukaryota > Metazoa > Chordata > Mammalia > Perissodactyla > Equidae > Equus > Equus quagga. The sequence goes on from NC_060271.1 coordinate 46,837,764, forward strand.
ATGACCTGTCAGATTTGTGTCTTACAAGCTCCCCCCAACCCAGCAGCAACGTGGAGGGCGCATAGGGAAGTTGTTGGGAGGTTGTTACAAGAGTCTAGGAAAGTGATGGTGGGGGGCCAGACAGCCAGGACCACAGGCGGGGGTGGGAGGACATGGCCGTGGTGGCCTCAGAGAGGAGGGCGAGCAGACAGGTGGGGCAGTCCTGCAAAGCAAGTCCCCTTCCTTGGGGTTCCTAGTTCCCCCCAGGCCCACTGTGGGAGTCCTGCCCTGTACCCCCTTTTTCAAGTGGCTGGGGAGGAGGCACAGGGGTCCCTGCGGCCACCATGACCCATCCTGTCCACACTAAGTCCACCCCAGGACTTGTTTCTCTGGCCAAGTGTCTGGGAGCGGCCAGCCCCATGTGGGCTTTTGACTGGAGACAGCGACCTCTCCCCGCCCCCCAGCACGCCCTTTCCTTTCCATTTCCAGGGCAGAAGCTGCTCCTGGAGTGTCCTGTGCTGGGCCCCCCCCCCCCCCGCGCCGCCGCCGCTGGCGCCAGTCAAAAGCCCACATGGGGCCGGCCGCTCCCAGCCCCTGGGC